>NC_048554.1:13422041-13638196 GCF_902806685.2 Maniola hyperantus
AGTGTGTCTGGCCTTTGACGGGGTAATGTAATTGCACCTTAACTGCATTACCATCTATGTTGCGTCGACTCTGCCTGCAACCCACGATGCATTTTCAACCCTACTGTCTAAACTATTAGGTGTACTTTCCAACAGTGTAGAAACTGACTCGTTTGTGGTATGTACGAGTGCATTAGAGAATTACTACCATTTTCCTTTTCAAATGTTACGAGCTTTAAGGTGTTAAGTTGTCTGATCTAGAAAGGAATAGGAATTCAATGCTTTTTTGCTTCATTCGACGCTTTTCAGATACGTTTGCGCTAGTTTCACAGTCTGTTTATCTAGATTTAAAGAACTATAGGCGAATCACTAGTAGGAGTTTTAAAAATAACTATATAGTATACCTCTAGGTATAACGATATTAATAAAGACGCAATCCGCATTTAGTTTTTATCGCAGTGATTTCGCAGATGATTTTTCATGGCAAATGCAAATTTTGAATTTTCGTACTTACAATCTATTGCCAAATTAATTTAGCTAGAAATAAGATTAATATCTCTGAACTACAGGTGGTTTTAATTTTTAGGGTTCCGTACCTCAAAAGGAAAAACGGAACCCTTATAGGATCACTTTGTTGTCTGTCTGTCAAGACACCTACAGGGTACTTCCCGTTGACCTAGAATCATGAAATTTGGCAGGTAGGTAGGTCTTATAGCTGGCATTCGGGGAAAAATCTGAAAACCGTGAATTTGTGGTTACATCACACAAAAAAAATTAAATTGTGGTCATGAACTAATAATTAGTATTTTTAACTTTCGAAGTGAGATAACTATATTAAGTGGGGTATCATATGAAAGGTGTTCACCTGTAAATTCTAAAACAGATTTTTTTTATTTTTATGCATCATAGTTTTTAAATTATCGTGCAAAATGTCGGAAAAATACGACTGTAGTACGGAACCCTTCTTGCGCGAGCCTGACTCGCACTTGGCCGGTTTTTTTTTAATTTCCGTTTACCACATTAATAATTTAACTAATTTAGTTCTCTTCGAAGCGATGCGATTGTCCCCGCTCGCACACTTTTAAAGTAATTTAATTATTTTGAAAGATGAGTTTTTGCTTTGCGATTTTCACATGTGCTGTGAAATTCCCTCTCTTTAGTTGTATGTAACATTAATAGGCTCCGTTAATACTGAATTGCAGCATTTTCCGGCTCCGCCGTAGAATAGAATAGTCATATCCGTCGTGAAATGGAAGGATTTCCGGGTAACACCTGTACCACTAATTAATGCTTCAGGTACAGTGCATTCGGTACCCGTAGTACAGATTTTACGTCTCACCAAACCAACCAAATTCGAGAGTCGAAATACTTCCGCGTTACAGTAAACTGGATACTGTAAATGCCTTGTTTTTAAAGCTCAAGTTTGTCTACACTTCTACAGCCAGCGCTCCAAGCGGAAACATTGCGAAATTAAAATCAGTGGCATTGAATATTTGACTTCATTCAGGCTGTTTAGGTCCATTTTACTGTAAACGCGGAAGTAATTTCGACTTTCGAATTTGGTTTCGTTTGGTGAGAGCGTAAACATCTTGTACTACGGGTACTGAGCCATAGGTAGGTACATCATTTGACTATCATAATATTCATCTCATTACTACCCATATTATAAATGCAAAAGGTGTTTGTTATTGGTTTCTTGGTTTCTTGGTTTGTCCTTCAATCACGCCGCAACGGAGCAACGGATCGACGTGATTTTTGGAGCGGTATAGTTTAAGACTTGGAGAGTGACATAGGCTACTTTTTATCTCGGAAAATCAAGGATTTTTAAAAATCTAAATCCACGCAGACAAAGTCGCGGGCATCAACTAAGTAGTATCTTTATAATGTAGCTTATGTTTTATACTAGTTGATGCCCGCGACTTTGTCCGCGTAGGTTTAGGTTTTTAAAAAACCACGTGGAAATTCTTCGCTTTTCCGAGATAAAAATAAATCTATATCACCCTCAAGCTTTTTAATTATTCCTATGCAAAATTCACATCTATCCGTTGCTCCATTGCGACGTGATTGAAGAACAAGCCAATAAACCAACAAACAGACACAGTCATTTTTTCCACAAATAATATTTTAAGAGTCATTTTGATATTAAAATAACCATACTTTAAATGTTAAAATTTTAAAATGAAATAGGGCTTTAAATAAAACCTGCAGAGTTAAACCTGTCTGCCGGAAGCACACTCATAATACGGCGGGGTGCGCAAATAGTGTCGCTGATGTCATTGTAGAGACATCATACATCGCTGACGTTCACGTCATGCTGGGGTGAAGCTGGAGCCACACTTACAGCAGGAACTTTAAAGGAGCTTAAATATTTTATTATGGAGCTTGGCCTACCTAAATACAGTTCTACAAGGGCTATCCCGGCGCGTGGCAAAAATCGGAATTAACGTTGCCGTCAAGTGTCCCCTTTGTTCTTGTTTGAATATTCTAAGCCTTTGTTCCCAACACCGCCCCCTGTCAATGTCATTGAAGTGGCCAAAAGAGCCTTGTCGCACTGTATCCGCCATTTTCTTTTTTTTAAACAGCGGACACTTAGATTAATTATTGGTCTCGCTCCGCAGCGGACACGTATAAAACCTGCATAATCAATAGCTGTCATCAATACAACAAGTATTGTAAGAAAAAAATCTTTAAAAGTGTAATATTCCGAAATAATATAAAAAGTGCGGTGCGGTAGGTCCCCCGCCTCATACCCTGATGGCCAACTCAGCCTGTCGCGTACATCAGTACCCTTATTATAAATGCGAAAGTGTGTTGGTTTGTCCTTCAATCACGTCGCAACGGTGCAACGGACTGACGTGATTTTTTGCACGGGTACAGATAAAAACCTGGAGAGTGACATAGGCTTCTTTTTATCCCGGAAAGTCAAAGAGTTCTCACGGGATTTTCAAAAACCTAGTTCCACGCGGACGAAGTCGCGGGCGTCAGCTAGTAATTAATAATTTTAAGTACTTCCGTATTCTATTGTCTACTTTCATTACAATACCTGCTACCTACCAAACTAATAATGCACTACTTAATTAAAGTAGTTCCGTTTAAGAGACGAATCTTGTTCCTCTCGAAGTTTATTCTCAAAACTTAATCTACACTTCCAACTATGAACTGCTGCAAACTTGCGGAGAGTTCACTTCTTATACCAAGTTATATCTACAGAATTTATGTTCTGTTCCAGACCCTTGTGAACATTCAATTAAATTATTTTCATCTTGGCATTTTAGGGATCCGTAGTGAAGGACTATAACGATAGGCCTATTGCTAAGCCGTCCGATGTCTGTCTCATGAACCAAATGGTACAATACGCGGCAGAAAGTAATGTACATCGACCTTTAGAAGGAGATAGCAGATTTGTAGAGCGTTATCTCTGTCGTCCGCTAAAAACTCTAAATCATCATCATTCGTCGTATGTAGTATTTACCCGTTATCATACCTGAGCAAAATTATGATGACCATGAAATGATGACCACCATACCACTCATATAACTGATGTCTACCATACAATATGTAAATGATGACTACCATAGTTGAGCAAAATAAACAAATGATGATGAGGATGATGATTATGCACATTATTATAATGTCACTAAACCACGAATAAGCCTAATATCACTTTCATAAGTACAATACGGCAATTATGATAATATATTTATATTATATAAAGTACATTATTGCCGCAAGTAGTTCTATTTTCTTTGATTTATGTCCTATAGCCTAATAGTTAGACCTATTATTATCTTCGATTCAGGACCAACCGTGAGTTCACTCACTCTAGTTCACTCTGGTCTTGCCTTCCAACGCTGTCACTAGCACCACACCCGTGAGAATATTCCCACGGAGCGCGCACTCAGCAATAATTAGCACCGCGACGCAACTCGGTCGCATTAGCGAATTATACCTCTTTATGGTTATACTTTTTAGGGTTCCGTACCCGAATATGCCAACGGGACCCTATTATTAGGCTCGATTCACTGGTTAGTGAATCGAAGCGAACTTCTGTAATATTACATAGCATATTGACTATATTTCCAACACGTACTTACTAACACTTTCGCGGAATGCAGGTGAGTAGATTTGCTTTATCTAAATATATAAAACGGAAAGGTGACTGACTGATCTTCAACGCACAGCTCAAACTACTGGATCGGGCTGAAATTTGGCATGCAGGTCGCTATTATAACGTAGGCATCTTATAGACTTTGAAATTCACCCCTAAGGAGGTGAAAATATAGGGATTTTAAGTTTGTGTAGTCCACGCGGACAACGTTATTTTAAAAAAAAATTTGCTTGCCAATATAAATGCCCCTAAGCCTCCGCTGTTGGTCCGTCTGTTAGCGGGCTGAACGTAACCTATTACGTTTGCGTAGGTACCACTCTACCTATAGAGAGATGACACAGAGAGGGTGACAGATGATAGAGAGGTGACACAGAGTGGCAGCTATGACACTAATAATAAATTTCAAAATGGCCACCATGTAAACTATAAAACTTAAAAGTACAGTGCGACAAGGCTCTCTTGGCGCGTGGCGAAAATCAGAACTAACGTTGCCGTCAAGGTCCCCTTTGTTCTTGTTTGAAAAATCTAAGTGTGTGTTCTCCAACAGCGCCCCCCTGACAAGTTCATTCAAGTGCCAAGAGAGCCTTGTCGCACTGTACCTTTTAAATTTTATAGTTTACATGGTGGCCATTTGTGAAATTTATATTAGTTGTCATAGCTGCACTCTGTGTCACCTCTCTATAGGTAGAGAGGTACCTACGTAATGTACGAATAACCTTGTATGGGCGCGGAATCCTTCGTGTGTGAGGCCGACTCGCACTTGACCGGTTTTATTAGTACCCTCATTCATTATTGCCTTCATTATACAGATGGGGGTATTTGCTGAGCGCTGAAGTTTGTTGTATCTCGTATCGTTGTATGTTTGTCGTATAATTATCGTATGAGATATAATTATAAGTGCTGTTATGTTTATTTTTATTGCTTGCCTGTACCACCTGTACCACCTGTACCACCTGTACCACCTGTACCACCTGTACTGCACAGGAATGGTGTCTATGATTCAGAGTAAAATTAAATATATTTTCTAAGCTGTAAGGACAACAAGTGAATATCTATTTTTTGCATTTAAAACACGCTTACTACACTACTAACACTAGCCGATACCCGCGACTTCGTACGCGTGGATTTAGGTTTTTAAGTTCCCGTAGGAACTTCCTGGTTCGTAATTCTTCTTGAAAGAGGTTTGCCACAGGATTAAAAAAAAAACCTAAATCCACACGCGGTAAAGTTGCGGGCATGATCCCGTATTTAAATATTACGTAAGTTAGCCTACCCTGTTAAAAAACGAAGCGGAAAAGTGAAAAAAATTAAAAGGAAAAGGTGACTGACTGACTGATCTATCAACGCACAGCTCAAACTACTGGACGGATCGGGCTGGGCATGCAAATAGCTATTAGGCGTCGGCATCCGCTGGCGGGAGTGAAATAGGGGTCTGAAATTTGTGTAGTCCACGCGGACAAAGTCGCGAGCATAAGCTAGTTCACATATAAAAATGGCGCCATACAGCAGCCATGTTGAATTTTTTCAAAATATCCAGTGTCATTCGGGCTGATGTACCTAAGGACTTTAAAAATACCACATACAGCCAAATCTGATCAGGAAGAAACTCACATACATGAACCTTCGAACATTAGGATTAGGTACTCTCCTTTATTTGGACGGTCGTGTAAAATCTCGGAGTCAAGTCCAAAAAACATTATTTTAAATATAAAATTCAAAGTCCTGACTGACTGACTGACTGACTGACTACTTAGGTATACCTATATCAACGCACAGCCTTAACCGTCGCGCTGGTCCTAGAGACATGAAACACTTACCTACCCTTTACAAAAAACACATTCTTTGTAAAGAGTAAGTGTCTACTAAGAAAAGATTTGTCGAAATTCCACCCCTAAGTGGGTTTAATAGGGGATGAAATTTTGTATGAAAGTTCGTCATTTTTCAGGTTATTGCAATAAAAATTTGTACTTGGGTTTTCGGTCACAATGACGAACACGTATTTCAGGATTTTTGGAAATTCATCCTCCTCCTCGATTTGGCCCGGGGCGGGGTCACCTAGTTTTAATACAAATGCGTTTGATAGACAAGAAAATATTTGAAAAGGAGTACACGCCTCAGTAAGCAATTTTCTCTCTGCAAATTTTCTTTTGGTGACGTGTACCTACTTTACCTTTCCTTGAAACCCTCAAATGTATCGGATAGTTGCAATGGGCGGTTCACAAGGACTTTTCTGTATTTTCCCCTTGATTATGTTCAAGTTACATATATAATGCATAAAATAACAGATATAGTAATGCTAGAATCTTATAATGAGCAAAAATGGAATTATTTTTTGCATATAGTAACTAACAATATTTAATTTTTATACTTAGGTCTAATATTAACAAAAAAGCGTGATAGCCTAGCTGATAAGATTCGGCTTCTTATTCAGGTAGTCTGAGGTTCGATCCCGGGCAAGCACGTCTAGCTTTATCACGATGTTCATGCTAATGTTTTTGGCGGTGTATTAAGTTTACCAATTCGCATTTGGCCAGCGTGGTGGATTATTGGCCAAACTCTTCTCATACTGAGAGGAGACCCGTGCTCTGTATGAGCCGGCTATGGGTTGATCATAATGATGATGATTCATTAGTAGAAGCGAGTTGCAGCCCGATAGTTCTTTGTTCGGCGCAGTAGGTAGGTACATAAGGATCGTATATGTATAGTTTTAGATTTTAGAATAATAATAAGTAATTGTAGGGACGGTGCGGTTGTGAAGTTCCTGACCACCTCTACAAACATATTAATAAATAAATAAATAAATAAAAGTTTTATTCAGCTCACAAAACAAGAAAAGACAAATAAAGCAAAACATAGTACAAACCAAATGTTACAAATTAAAAAATTAAAACTAGGTAAGCTTAAAACTACGAGCTCGACAGTACTAAAAAGAAAAATGATGTCTTGTTTGAGCTGAAAGAGGCTACTGCCTCAGCATGATGCTGCAGTATTGACTACTGCAGCGCTGATTTCAGGCAGAGCCCTAGTGTCACGACCCGACACGAAAGTGTTCTCTATAATATAAAAATCAACTAAAATAAAATAAAAAAAAACATTACTAATTATATCATCTAAATATATAAAAGGAAAAGCAAACTGACTGACTGACTAACAGATCTATCAACGCACAGCTCAAACTACTGGACAGATCGGGCTGAAATTTGGCATGCAGGTACTTAGCTATTATGACGTAGACATCGCGCTAAGAAAGAATTGAAGAAAATTCGTACCCTAAGTTCGAAGTTTGTGTACTTAGTCCACGCGGACGAAGTCGTGGGCATCAGCTTGTACGCTTATAAACCAGTTTATTAGATTACGGTCCAAAGTTATCCACAGTCTTGCGCTCGCATCTAATTTGATCCCGAATCTGGCTAACCACATAGCGTAATGGCCGATCCGTGTACTTAAGGTGACGCAGGACGCAGGACCGAAATTGACAGCGCACGTAGGTAACATGTTTGCTTTTCACTTGACATTGTATGAGAAAGTTGAGAGGCACGATGATTTTCACTTAAATCAAGCGCGCGGAAAAGGGTTTAGGAAAAGTATTTTTTGAGAAAAAACTGCTGAATTTATGTTTGCAAAGTAAAGTTATTTCAACTAATGAATAAATAAACAACGTCTAATGATAATTGTTTAGAAATTTCATATCCCTAATCTATTTATTTTACGCCCAAAGTTGTCATTAATTTAGTGTTAAAATAGGGAATCTTTTGAACCTCGTAACTATTTAAATCAATATTTTTTTTAAATATTTTATATTCAATAACCTAGATAATGACGAAGATAAATCGATATAATTCTTAGTTTTGTGCGTACAATAGCGAATATTGTTGTATTTTCCCTCCTACGTTTGTATGGAGAAAGCACCGAACTGAGCTACCTTAAGCTATGTGAAGGCCGTTGAAACTGAGTCATTGCACGAGGTCCCGCCAGCTATCTTGCGTGTCCCGCCGCTAGCCGCTAGTCGCTAGTCCGCTAGCCGGCTAGTCGCTAGTCGGCTAACTTTGCTTACATGAGGCCCTGACCAGATTGCTAATTTCATTCCGAAACTTTAATCATGTCCGTAGCTACTGGAATGACAATTTTCTTTTTAATTAATCTCTGGTCTGGTCTGGTGGGAGGCTTCGGCCGTGGCCACCCTACCGGTAAAGCCGTGCCGTCAAGCCGATTTAGACGTTCCGGTACGATGCCGTGCAGAAACTAAAAGGGACGTGGGTTTAAAAAAGTGGGTATAGATTAGGTCCCGCAAATTGATATTGCGCTGGAACCGTGTCTCATTAACATCGAAAATGACGTCACTTTGACATCGGCCGAAATAAAAATATACCATCCGCTCGAAACTTACAGTCTAGTGCTGGTAACACTAAAATGGCGGCCACGCGCATTAGCAATTTGCGGGACTTTATTCTTCGTACACATCAAAGCGCCACTCAGACTCGTAAACAATTTGTTAAGAAAATATCAATCTCACCCTGCTATAACTTGAACTTGGGACTTGCCACTGACAAGACCGTAGCGTTACACCACTGCGCCATGGAGGTCAGTGTATCGATGTCAAAGTACAAAAATCGTGAAAATAAAAGCTTTTCCCGTAATACCTGGCAAGTGGCAACACAGGTCGAACGATAACTGCGACACAATAGTGTGACCGCATTGTATTCAGTCCGCGTCGGCAGATCGGCCACTCGGCCCTTAGCGGCAGCGTGGGCAGCGGATCGACGACGGACGGACGGACGGATTTACCAAATCCCGATTTCATTTAAAATATCGGAAAAATTTGCATGTGAATAAATCGCCCTAGCTTAATGCTAGCGAATGGTTAGGATCGGATTATACGGCTCAGTTCAATATACCTACTTACTATTTTATTCAAAATCATTTGTTTTTGACCTCTCGTGAAAAGTTTAGAGATTGGTATAAAACAATAATAGCGATCCCAGGAGGACGCGGGTTCGAATCCTGCCGGTCCGCAATTTTTATATGTATTTAAAAATATTTAGAAATTTCCTTAAGTGTAGGGAAAACATTATAAAAAATATAAAGTATAGGCTACTTTTTATCCCGGACAATCAAAAGAGTTCCCACGGGATTTTTAAAAAACTGAATCCACGCGGACGAAGTCGCGGGCGTCAGCTAGTCTAAATATATAAAAGGAAAAGGTGACTGACTGACTGACTGACTGACTGACTGACTGACTGACTGACTGACTGACCTGACTGACTGACTGACTGACTGACTGACGGACTGAATGACTGACTGACTGACTGACTGATCTATCAACGCAGAGCTCAACTACTGGGACGGATCGGGCTGAAATTTTGTATGCAGATAGCTATTATGATGTAGGCATCCGCTAAGAAAGGATTTTTGAAAATTCAACTCTTAAGGGGGTGAAATAGGGGTTTATGAAATTTGTGTAGTCCACGCGGACGAAGTCGCGAGCATAAGCTAGTTAATAATAATAACGGAATTGACTGATCTAAAACTTATGGTTTCAATGGACGCCAGTGAATCTTCCATTGGTCACGATGGAGCGTCACCTGCGGACTTGACTTCCACAAAGAAAACACACTTTTTGTGGCAAAAACACAATTCCATACAAACACACACAAAGAGGGTTTAAAGGAAATAACATGCGGGTGAAGATGATCGAATCTCCGCTATTGTGTCCGCGACAAAGATATACAATATATACAGACCGACTAACTACCTTCTATAGTCCGTACAAAATGATTTCTCACACGCCATTTACCTCTATGGGACAACTGTCGTGTCAAAGGTACGGTTCCCTCTTAAAATAAGGATTAAAATCGTACTTTTTAACAAGAAATTTGACACATGAAATTAAAATGACGCGTGAGAAGTCATTCTTAGGGTTACGTACCTACTTCAAAAGGAAAAAACAACCCTAACTTATAGGATCACTTCGTTGTGATCAGACAGACAGACAGATAGGTCTGTCTGTCCGTGTTTCATCTATATGACCTAGAATCATGAAATTTGGCATATAGTACAAGTAAAGGAAAAAGTTCGAATACCGTGAATTTGTGATTACATCACAAAAAAAATGTGTTCATGAAAGTATTGTCAACTTTGAAAGTAAAATTACTATAACACATCATATGAAAGGGCTTTACCTGTAGATTCTAAAACGTTTTTGATTTATTGTGCAAAATGTCAAAAAAAATACAACTGTAGTACTGAACCCTCGGTGTGTGAGTCTGACTCACACTTGGCCGGTTTCTTTATTCCATTACAAGTTAACCTTTGACTGCGCTATCTCACCAGGTGGTAAGTAAGTGATGAGGCAGTCTAAGATGTAAGCGGGCTCACTTGGAAGGATTGAAAGGAAGCAGTTTTATTAAGCCCATTATTGGTTTCTACAGGGCATCATACCGGAACGCTAAATCGCTAAAGACTCGAAATCGCCTCTATTCTAAAAGCATATCTCTTTGACACGAGAGCGCCTCAGACAATGGGACAAAAGGGCCTTTGCAATCGAGAGGGAATCTAATTCTGGAATATGGCGTTCGAGGAATTCGGTTTCCTTTTTATTTCTTTAAGAAAAACTATGAGCGCCTTTTCCTTGAACGGTTAGTGTGAACGCTGGGGACGGTCGGGTTGGCGTGCGATTTTATTTGGGATGCGACCCCGAGGCATAATTTCCGCTACAATGTGCATGGGTTTGGAGAACCGGTAGATGTCTCAAGGGGTGACGCAATGGCAACCTCGAACCGGAAAGTGCAGTAGAAGTAAATCTCGAAACGGGGCAGTACAGAGACACGGTGTAGCATGAATAGGGGACTGTAGTAATAAAATGGAATGTTTTTTAGCAGTAGTTTATGGGGCTAAAATTCATTATTGAAGAGAATAATTTACAAAAATCATGATTTTGAAAAAATAATAATTTAAAAGAAATATAAAAGTGGACACGGAAGCCCATAGGATTTTCATTATTAACCTCTGAAATAATCATCAAACCAGAAAGTAGAAGGTATTACTCTCTTAGTCTAACAAATGTGAGCAGAAGTCCACCACATTATTATATTAAATTCCAATGTCATTAATAGATAGGGCAATGACCGTCAACAATAAGGAATATAACGCAGAGATATAACAATAAACACAAAAGCTTCTAAAAGAACATAAAGGCAACATAAAATCGGAAAATAATCAAAAAGTTACACCCTGTATGAAATGGAGAAGTCGATCCAACAGTTATCGCCACACTATCGTATATCTCAGGAATGACGTCATTCATCTCGTGAACACTCAGCACTTTATCATCCCAGTGTCGTAAAGATGCCCACAGACTTACAGTTTGCACTGCGACTATTGTATGACTCATAAGTTTTATAATAAAACTAGCTTATGCTCGCGACTTCGTCCGCGTGGACTACACAAATCTCAAACCCCTTTTCCCCCTTTGGGGGTTAAATTTTCAAAAATCTTTCTTAGCGGTTGTTTGCGTCATAATAGCTATCAGCATGCCAAAATTTCAGCCTGATCCGTCTACTATTTTGAGCTGTGCGTTGATAGATCAGTCAGTCAGTCAGTCAGTCAGTCAGTCAGTCACCTTTTCCTTTTATATATTTAGAAGATTTATTCTGGCAGTAATTTTTCTTATTTTGTTACCCATAGACCATAATCGATAAATCATATAAACGACCAGAAAATGCCAATCCATCGTACCTAACCGTAAGAAGGCCATTATAAGTCAGCTTACTGTCAATCAAGGGCAGATTCCGCCCGCCCTCGCGCCATCCGCCCTGGATGAAAGCGGGAGGACTCTATGGCTTAGCATAAGATTTTATATCCGATGTTGATAAAATTTAAGCATGTTTAAGTCTTGAGATGCTTGATTTATAAAGTCGAAAATTCAATATCAATGATTAACTTTGAGGTTCCATGGTGCTAGAATCTCAACCCTGCATTGCAAAGCACAGCGTTGGTAAAACCCCTCCACTAGATAGAATAGAATAGAATAGAATAGAATAGAATAGAATAGAATAGAATAGAATAGAATAGAATAGAATAGAATAGAATAGAATAGAATAGAATAGAATAGAATAGAATAATGTTTATTCGAGGAGAGGAGGAGATGGAGAGACGACATCAATGGACTTATAAGAACCCGCTGGATTGAGGCGAACGGCGCAAGACCGTAGCCTATGAAAGTCTGTATAAGAGACCTATGTCCAGCAGTGGACGTCTATCGGTTAATAACGATAACGATTGTAACTTCGCAAAGTTTCCCCTTGAAGAGCTGGCTGTAGATGTAAGGACGAAATTGAGCTTTAAAACAAAAATGTTCAGGTCCATTTTACATTAATGTGATTTATACGCTATCCTATCAACGTTGGTGAGAGTTACAACGTTACTAAGCTTTCTGTGATATAACGAGCTCGGAATCCTAACGAACCTTCACAAAGGATTTGATTCTGTTCGCTGGACGAGGGCATTGAACTATTGATTTGATTTAGTGACTTGGTCAAAGGTTGGTGTTAGGTATTTATTTAGATGCGACATTAGAGCTGCATCTTAGAGCTTTCAAACTTTTTTTAGGGTTCTGACCTCAAAAGGATAAAGAAACCCTTATAGGATCGCTTCGTTGTCTGTCTGTCTGTACTTCTGTCTGTCGTGTCTGTCAAGAAAACCTATAGGGTACTTCCCGTTGACCTAGAATCATGAAATTTGGCAGGTAGGTAGGTCTCATTGTAAAAGGAAAAGAATAAATCCGAAAACCTAGAATTTGTGGTTAGGTACATCACAAAAAAATTAAAATGTGTTCATGAACAAATAATAAGTATTGATTTACCGTGCAAAATGTCGTAAATTGCCGAGTACAGAACCCTCGGTGCGCGAGTCTGACTCGCACTTGGCCGGTTTTTCACCACCACCACGCTCACCACTGCGCCAAGGAGGTCAAAACCTTAGTGACAGTGAAATGACGAATGCGCAAACCTGACATCGAAAAGCACCTCGTAATTAACTTTAACAGAATTGTGTTAATATGCATGAAGTTTGATCTCCCTCAAAGCGAGCTGAGTAATTAAAGAATATCAATTAATTCATGAATAATTTACTTTGATCTATTCCGCCCTTCCCAGTTGTATTAATTGATGGTAAATTATTGCCTATTATGCTATTTTGCATCACTAATTCTGCTTATAATACTTCCTGCTGTACTCCTTTATATTTTGTACGTCAAATGTTTTGATTAAGTTATTAGGTTAATCCATGATAGATTTTCTCTTAGATTAAGGAACTACATATATGTAGATTTCCATCATAAAACAAGTCTTAATTAAAAAAACCGGCCAAGTGCGAGTCAGGCTCGCTCACCGAGGGTTCCGTAGTACAGTCGCATTTATTCGACATTTTGCACGATAAATCAAAAACTATGATTCATAAAAATAAATAAAAATCTGTTTTAGAATCCACAGGTGAAGCCCTTTCATATGATACCCCACTTGATATAGTTATCTTAGTTCGAAAATTGAAAATACTAATTATTAGTTTATGACCACAATTTAATTTTTTTTGTGTGATGTGACCACAAACTCACAGTTTTCAGATTTTTCCCCTAAAGCGAGGTATAAGATCTACCTACCTGCCAAATTTCATGATTCTAGGTCAACGGGAAGTACCCTGTAGGTTTCTTGACAGACAGACAAACAGACAGACAGACTATAAAGTGATCCTATAAGGGTTCCGTTTTTCCTTTTGAGGTACGTAACCCTAAATAGTTATAAAAATCACATATGAAAATGGCACTCTACAGCCGCCATATAATAATTTTCCCCCGAATAAATTCTAGCCAATGTCACTCGGAAGGATTCAGACATAAAAAAGTTATAATGGAATAAACCCACATACATACGTGAACCCTGAAAACATAACAATTCTTTTTTCGAGCAGTCGTTTAATAGTGACCTAATCATGAGTTACATGCTAAGACGGAAGGTTTTTTGTGTTGTTTCGGATTGACTATGCTGCGTAGGCCCTACTGGCCGCTACAGCGTCACCGGGGGGGTTGGCGAGCGCGAAGCTCCGCCTGGGGGTGAGCCCTAGGGCTCGAAGAAATAATTCGAGAGGTCGGGGGGCAACGTCCTCCTAAGGGCGCCTCCTGTGAGGCTCGGACCACGGCTTAGGATGACGTTGGGATGGGTGGAGTTGTCGGTTTTGTTGGTTAGTCCGTACGCCCCCGAGGCCGTGGCGTGAGCCCACGTCCGGGTGACGTTAGAAATCGGGGACCTCGTCTTCGCCGGCGAAGACGCTGTGATAAGGTTGGATTGTGTAGCCCTACGAGATAGGGAGCATTGTCGGTCATAATATTTTGATCGTCGGAATCGTTAAGGACTTGCTTAGGGCGCCTTTTGTCAGGGGGGTCATTTCGGTCGGGGGTGTATGTCGCTGCCTCAACTATTAGGGGGTTGGGGTGTCTAATGGCCGGAAGGTGTATGCATCTATCTATTTATAGTATGCGACAGGTTGAGACTTGAGAGGGTAATGGGGGAGAGAACGCCCCACACACCCGCACATCCTCCGCGGTAACCTGGTGCGGGCGAGCGCGGGTGACTGGGGCGTTCTCCCGTCTCATACCCCGATTGCCATCTCGACCTGTCGCGGACTATACTTAGGTATTCGTAAAGGAATCTTTTTGACGGCCGGAAGGGGGCGGCACGATAAATCGCGGCCCTCCGCAAACAATGTTTTTGAACGGTATTAATGGTCCTCACCAACCCTCTGATATCACTCTGGCCCATTGATACACATCACCTAAGATACGTTTTGAAAAAGTGAGCAATAGTTCCGTCCGTCTGTGTCATCAGTCAAAGGTGACTGACTGACTGATCTATCAACGCACAGCTCAAATATACTGGACGGATCGGGCTGAAATTTAGCATGCATATAACTATTATGACGTAGGCTTCCGCTAAGAAAGGATTTCTGAAAATTCAACCCCTAAGGGGGTGAAATAGGGGTTTGAAATTTGTGTAGTCCACGCGGACGAAGTCGCGAGCGTAAGCTAGTTTTTTAATAAATCAAAAGTACTTACCTATACTCTATTTTCATAAAATACTTTTATTTTAAGATCAAAAATATATTTTTTTGTTCGTTTGAGGCCGATTTTGTGATATGAAACTGATACCTTCCTTTACTTGTAAGATAAATTGTATCTTGGATTGTATATCAAAGCCCGTGTCCTTATTCTTTTGACGGGTCTCAAATAACGTAAAATAATTGCGTTGCGCATTCCGGGACCCACTTTGAGGAAAAAGTTGCGTTTAAATATTTCCATTGTGACAAAAAGTTGCGGAAATGAGCGCCCTAATGGATACCAGATAAAAAGAAATCTACAATAGATTACATTCTCAAATTACTTTAACGGCATCTAAGTTACCTTGCTAATTGGTAATTATGTAACTTAGCTGATACCCGTAACTTCGCCTGCGTGGAATTAGGACTTTTAAAATCCCGTGTGACCTCTTTGATTTTCCGGGATAAAAAGTAGCCTATGTCACTCTCCAGGTCTTTGTCTATACCCATGCATAAAATCACGTCAATCCGTTGCACCGTTGCGACGTGATTGAAGGACAAACCAATAAATCAATAAACCAACATACCAACAAACAAACACACTTTCGCATTTATAATAAGGGTACTGAGGTAGTGATAGCATATCCATAAATTTTTTTATCACTTACAAATATCTAAAAAATAGATTTAAAGGAAAAGGATAACTGACTGATTGACTAATCTATCAACGCACTTCTTAAACTAGTGGACGGATCGGGCTGTTTGGCATGCAGATTGCTAAAATTTATGCCATCCGCTTAGAATGGATTGCCAAATTTCAGCCCGATCCGTCCAGTAGTTTGAGCTGTGCGTTGATAGATCAGTCAGTCAGTCATCTTTTCTTTTTATATATTTAGACAAATAATGTAAATTTTTTAAAACGATTATCAAAAAAAAAATCTCTCTTGCAAATAAAAAAAAAACTACATTTATTTGGACCGAATTGAAGTGTGTTCAACTAAAGGGCCCCGCAAAGCGACTGTCCCTTCACCAAGCTTAGTACCCCCCTTAGTAGCTCCCGGGGGGGTCGTAGCGTTGTTTCACTTGTTTCATTGCCCTGTAATTATGTCAGCTGTAGTCCCTTAAGACTACAATCTGATTTAAACGGTTTTGCCTTTGTCTTTACTTCTTTTATTTGTCTAGTCACAAAGATACGCCCTCATTTTATTCAGGCGGAAAACGTAGAAAGTCTGAAAATCTTCTCTTAGTAGGTCTACGTCACATATAGAACCTACAGACAAATTCTGAATTTTCTAGAACTTAAAAAAAAAACCGATATATTGTTTAAGTTGAATATTGATTTGCCAGTTAGTGACGTCACCCCTACCCTAATATTTGACAGATTGTTGAGAAGGACCATACCGAGAGTTTCCTCATTCTAGTTCACTCTGGTTCTAGTCACGACGGTTGCATTTCCACTTGGGCGGAGTGGAGTGGAGAAGAGAGTGCAGTGAAAAGTGGCGTGTGTTTCCATTGAAGCGGGGCGGGTGGAGTGGAGCTGAGCAGCCTAGAGCTGCATTGAGCCGGGTTCCGACTCCCGATCAGTCTTTGTCTACCCTACCGCCGCACCATCCCGCTACCCTCCGCTCGGCACAGCCTGCTCGACTCAGTTCTGTCCAGCTCGGGGCCGCGAGTTCATATATTTTATTTGAAAGTCCGCTAAGCTCACTTTCCACTGATGCGGAGTGGAGGTTTCGAGCACTGTGATTGGTTTCGGTCCGCTACGCTCCACTCCGCTACGCGCCTAAGAAATGTAAACTTTATACGCAGGTATCATCGTTCCAGCATAGAGCTTGTTTAGCATAACACACAGTCCCAGTTTCGCTAAATTAAAAAAATATTTTCATTTACATTTCGTCCTTCCATTCGCCACACTTGCTCACTTGCTCACTTGCTCGCTTCCTGTTGCTTATCTCGCGCCTTTGAAACAGGAAATTTAAATAAAAACTGGGTCGAGTAATACGTTAAACCTATTTCGAGTACAGTCATAAGGAAACAATAAATATTAAATAACATTCATGTATTTGGGACCTTAGCGCACAGTTTACAGTTATAAACAGTTTACAGTTACAAAACACAACAACACAAACAAACGTACAGAAAAATAACACAACAATAGGTAAAAAAAACATGAAGACAAAAAGATCACAACTACTAATACGCATTTCAATCGAGAAAATCCGAAGATCTTCGCAGCCGAATTGCATGGAATTACAGTAAAATTAATCAACCAGTTTACCAGTTTATTTTATTTTATTTTCACTATTATAAATGGCGCAGTGGTCAAATCGACGTCGGGTCTTTTCTAAGATAAATTATAATATGCCGTTCGTTTCGAATCGTATGCAAAGAGATACGGGCGTTCCGTATTACTTTCCCAAAAACCTTGTATGTACCTGCTATTATCCTTTGTTAGCGGATATCTACGTCATATTAAATAGCTATCTGCATGCCAAATTTCAGCGCAATCCGTCCAGTAGCTTCAGCTGTGAGTCAATTTGATAAATCAGTCAGCTAGTCACCTTTTCCTTTTATATTATTCAGATTACCTAATCATCAACAGAAAGGAAGGGTCACGATTTTAAGCAACAAGGAACGCAGTGCAGAGAGAGTGCGTAGTGGTTTCTTCCTTTTTCCTTTGGGGTTTGAACCCGTGACCTTTCGGTTTTCAGTCCGCTCCTTTAACCGTTGAGCTATCGAGGCTCTAACGACGTTTGTCCTTTAATCAAGCTGCAACAGAGTAACTGGTCGGCGTGATTTGCATGGATATGAAAATTAATAATTAAAGATCTAGAGGCATTAGGTAATTTTTATCCCGATAAATCCAACAGTACCCACGGGATTTCAATAAACCTAAAACCACTGGGACATCTGCTAGTAATCGAATAAAATGAATTCGGATATCAATTTCGTGCACGAGTGTACAAGTCCTAATGAAGATGACAAATTCAGGCGCGCGTGAATAGGACGCGGACGCAGTGAATGGCCATTCAGAGTGTTCGCGACATAATTTGTCGCGAGAAAAACGCGACGTGGCGACTTTTAAAAAAATATAGACTAGCGCCAGTAATATGATTATCTCTACTATAAGTCTTTGACTAGCGCTTGACTGCAAACGGACTTGCTGGCAAGTGATGGTGCACCATAAAATGAAACCCTTGCTTGCCTAGACGATGCCTATTCACTCTCGACTTGAAGGTACCCATGTTAAAAGTGGAGGGGAAAACTGATGCTGGAAGGGCATTAGCACCTATCTACGCAACGTTCGTTGACCTCTAGCGTCATACAGATGTATTATTTGCTACTAGCTTATCCTTGCGACTTCGTTCGCGTGGACTACACAGATTTCAAACCCATATTTTGAAATTTTTTCCCCTATTTGGAATTTATAAAAATCCTTTCGTAGTAAATGTCTACGTCATAATAGCTCTGCATGCCAAATTTCAGCCTCATCCGTCCAGTAGTTTGAGCTGTGCGTTGATAGATCAGTCAGTCAGTCGCCTTTTCATTTTATATATTTAGATACATTGCGAACTTTTAAAAATAATACATATTTTTTCGTGTTTTTTTATGATGTCTGTATCAGTAATCATCAGTACTATGGCGCGTCTTCATCTTTACGCACGTTCTTAAAGCACCCTATATATAATTTAATGTGTAATTTTACACTCTATATTACGCGTTGCGCCATAATTTATCCTCGATTTATGTAACCTGACGGCTCACACCGTTTTATTACTGGGCCCATGTGGGCGCCACTTAAGGGCTCCTCGGGCCCTCCGCCCGTTCTATCGGATTACCTTGTTTACAAGATATTTATGTTTTGTCCACAACCTTAATACCGCCTTTGAAGGGCCGGGAGGTTAATTCGGGCGGTAAATGATAATTTTATTTATCCTCCGGCCCTTTCATTTTATTCTTTGAAATCTTTTTATACCCGTGTAAGTGAAACTTTCTGAATATTTTCAGGGGAGTGAAAATGTTTTTGTCGAATGAAAATTTTATGCATTTTTTGTAAGATCCCTACTCGTATTATAAATGCTGAAGTGTGTTCGTTTGTTGGTTTATCCTTTAACACGCTGCAACGGAGTAAACGCGACGCAACGCCGCCGTTCAAGACTTGGAGAGTTCTGCTAGTTTTTATCCTAGAAAATCAAAGAGTTGCCATAGTGGACGAACTCGCAGACATTAGCTAGTATGAAAATTCCGAAAGAGGCCGGCGACGTCTAAACCACTAGGCTACCGCTTTTTGAGTTCAAGGTATCTATATCTACGACCTACGTGGCAGAAAATACAGACGCTGGGAGTGTTTCATGTTTGATAACGATTCATATCAGAAATGTTGAAGAAAAAGTAATAGGTACTTTCCATACCTCTATACTAATAATATTATGAATGAGAAAGTCTATCTGTCTGTCTATCTGTTTTCACGGCCTATCTGTATAACTATTTTGACGAAAGGTACAGAGGTAGTTTGCATCTCAGGGAAGGATATATTATGCTACTTGTATGCCAGAAAATTTTAAAGTTCACGCGGGGTTTTTAGAAAAACTAAATCCACGCGCATGAAGTCGCGGGCATCATCTAGTATTAATAGATATAATTATCGTGTGAGTAATTTCCGCGGGCTGTTATTTTCGTTTAATTACTGCCACGTAGGAGGTGCTCTACCAAATGAGAGGTCGCGTCAGCAGTCGTTCGCCCAAATTAACGTTTGTCCTACATTAGTGCGAGCGGCGTGCCTTTCAGCGCGTGGGGCAAGTCACAAGAGAGTTGACTCGATGGTGAAGGGTCTTCTCGATCGACCTAAGTCAATCGGGGTGCGGGCCTCGAGCCTGGGCCTCCTTGCCCGGGCATTTCCTCTCAGGTAGCTCAGTGTTACCTGTATCCTACTAGTTTTTGGCCTGGTAGGCCAAGGTCTCGTTCTTTGGCGTAGACCTCATTGTATGTCATGTCTCTCCGAGTAGTGTCAAATCCCTTGCGTCGTCCTGTTCGTCGCCACTGATGCTTGCGTTGGGTTCAGGTACTTGTGGTGGTCCCAGAAGCTCGCGAGGTAAAGGACGCCCGTCCGAGTTGACTCAGTACCAACACGATTAACTCGTCGTCGGCTCACTACAGAAGTCACATTTTCGGAAAGTCGAAAGTTCCATTTCAAGCACGCACTTCTAACTGGTTCGAAGATGTGTGCATTTTAATCAATTAAATATCAGTTGCTTTAATGGTGAAGGAAAACATCGTGAGGAAATGTGCATTCCTGACAGTTCAGTGTGAAGTCTGAAAGTACGCACTTACGTGACCGTATACGTACGTACATACGTACGATCAATGACCATCATGGTGAACTGTGGCCAAACCCTTCTCGTACAGGAAGGAGAGTTGACTATCATCATCATCATCAGCCTGTGGATGTCCACTGTTGGACATAGGCCTTCCCTAAAGAGCGCCACCACACCCGATCCTCAGCCTACCTGTAGTAGCCTTCCTGAGTTGACTATAGTTACACAATATTTAATTGTACCTTCCAGGTAGAGAAGGACACAAACACATTTAAACAAATAGAGACTCCGCTTCTGATGCAATAAAGTGCAATTCAGCTCACGCGCTTTGGTCAATTTTACAAACACCTTTCTGTTGCGTAAACTCATAATATCACCGCTATTTTTAACGAGATAAAACTTACCCGAGAGTTGTCCAAGGAGCATGCCGCTGTAAGCTGTTTATTCCTCGGGTCACGTGACCAAGCTAGTCAGCCATAATATTGAATTTTGCCAACTAAAAATAGTTTCAGGATTCTAACGATACCCCATAACCAAAATTTGTTCAGGAATTTAGAAGTGATGGCATAATAAGGAAACTCACATTCATGAATCGTGTAAACATTACACTTCTACTTTTGGGCAATCATGTAAGAAGCTTCGCTTCAATACAGTAATCAAGCAACCCGCTCCGCCTGTGCCTTAGAGCACGCAGCCCTTTATGACAGGTGGGCTTGCACCGGAGCTCCTGTAATTACCGCCAACTAACATCCATGTCAAATGGTAATGAGACAACAGCGAAATGTGCCGCTCCTCAACTTCGGCTAAACCATTCGGTTAAACGTTACGCGTGTTCTGCTACCTACCTACTTTGTAGTTTAACGAGTATTATTACAATTATCACATGATACTTTTCGTTAAGTGTTGTTAGGAAGCGAGGGAACTTTGTCTTGTAGTAGATATCTATAAACATACCAGAAGTGAAGTTAAATATTAACCACGACGCTAATAGGCATAAGCCTTGTCGCGTACCTTACTTTTGTTGTTGTTTTACCTTTTATTACATTTACTGCAATATTTAGTTGATTAGGGCACAATTGCTATTGCAACCACTCAATCAAAATGGCGACCTTAACACAAAAAGCATTTAGTAGTCGGTAGAGTCTCGAGTGGGAACGAGACTCGCTTAAAACCATCAACCACTCGTATTTATACAATTGACTCAAGATGGCTGTCTCGCAATAAATCACGTGACTTCCATTTCAAAAGGCGCCAAATACAAATGCGATAACATATCATATCATCATGATTATGTCAAGAGTGAATAGGCATCTTCTAGGCAAGCGCGCTCCATCTTAGTTTGCATCATATATTTATACATTCAAATATGCATTAACAACTTTTATTTATATAACAGTTTTCTACCTTTATGTTATTAAATTTGTATAACGCGAACTCGCCATCCTCACATAAACTTCAACAGTTTCTAGAGGATGGCGAACTGTGTATTTTAAATGTATATTGAAAATTAACGTGATCAATACATTAAAAAAAAAAATCATCACTTGCCACCAGGTCTGATTGCAGCCAAGCGCTAATCTATAAATCAAATAAATCATTGGCCCACTACGTGTCTTAAACCATACGAAGTGGTTAAGCCATAGTCCAACACGCTTTGAGAATATTATGGAGAACTTTGTCTTTGAAAAGGAAGTTTGTCTTGTAAATGGCCTCTCCCTAAGGCAATCAGGCCTTAGGAACCAAAGGCAAAACCTAACTGAGTCTAATAAAATTATACAAACTTTAATTAAAATTCGCGTGCCTTAAGAAGTGCAGTTCGGTGCTTTCTTCATACAAACATAGGAGGGTAATTAGGCCTCCCACCTTTCTCAATGTCAGGTGAAAAGCAAACAGGTTACCCACGTGCGCCGCCAATTTCGGTCGAGCGTACTATTTCTCTATTCAAGCAACATGGAATAAACAAGAAATACAAAACACTGAGTGCAGAGCAACATTCAAACTCGAAGGCTATCAATTTAGAAGAGCGCAGACAGCGTCGATTCCAAACAAGTAACAAAAACTCACGAAAATTCCTCTAAGAAAACCCCATCACGATTGAGCGGACATACAAAATAAAAAACTCAACAAAACAGCACCTTATTACCTTTGAATAGAAACAATTTTTGAATAACAAACTTGTGTAACACTCTTGTGTTAGGTCTCTCGCAAACCGAAGACTTTTGACCGAGCGACAGACGACAGCCTGTTGGTTTCTATGTAATACCCTAGACAGAGACCCTAGACGAGCTAATAGGGAAGAAAAAACATCACCTCATTGGTCGCTGATAACGGATATTATTAGGTACGTTCATGCTGTGACGAAAATGTCAGTTATTTAATACGTACAGTATGAAATGTAAAACAACTTTGATATACTTTAAGGTACTTTTAATCACTGTTTACTTATTAAATTAATTTATAAGTAAGTACAATGAATTACTGTCAATGAATGAAAAACTAGAATAAAAATAATGACGTAGACTGAAAAAACTAATTAAATCGATCAAATAACAAAAAAGTTATAAGCATTTAAATATTCCTGATTAGACAAATATAGCGATTCAGCAGTTTGACGTCACACCTACTAATGCCATAGTAGCTTCGTGTGATTTCATACAAATTTTCGTTTTGCGAGAAGACCCTCCCACTCCAAAATAGGCTAGTTGACACTTTTTTTAAGTTGGTCTTAAATGGTTAATATTTGTCCTATTAGATCAAAAAAATTAACACTATATTTTTTTGCGCCCTAAAAACCGTAAAACTTTAATTTAAAAATATATTTTTCTTAGACAGGTGAAAACACTGTCGGCCATGTTTGGCCGATAGATTATCTGTGCTCTGACGTCATGCATTTGTAAACAACAGCATAACCTCCCAAAGTGTAATAAACATGACTTCTATACTAGTGTACATGAAAAATATAGTAATTATCGTTATTGTATCATCCGAGAATGTAAAAACGCATCGATAAAGACCACAGGAAAGTTGTGGATTAGAGTGCCCAGTGAAATAAATACACGTAACACGCGAAGACTTGCTTAAAGGGATCCTATATGACTAACGACTTCAACCCAAATTTATTTTTGCAAAGATCACTTTGTTGTAAGTCTTACTTTATAACTTATTCAATTTATAAAGAGAAAACGATATTTTTTTACGTTTACTATGAGTTTTTAGAAATATATAAAAACTAGCTTATGCTCGTGACTTCGCCCGCGTGGACTTCATAAATTTCAAACCCCCATTAACCCACTCAGGGGTGGAATTTCAAAAAATCCTTTCCTAGTGGATACCTTCTCTTTACCTACAAAGAACACACCCACCAAATTTCATGTATCTAGGACCAGCTGTTTAGATGTTTAGGCTGTGCGTTGATATATAAGTTAGTCAGGACTTTAAATTTTATATATATGGATACTACGTTAGTCCACGCGTGACATAGGGATGACATTTCTTTGTTTACATTTTTAATGACGTCACATCATGGCTGACAGCGTTTTCTGCATTTCAAATAAAAATAAAAACTGTATTTTTTAAAATTGGATTTATATATCCATCCTGCGTTTTTAATAATTGTTATTGATATATTTCGTTGTCTTAAGCAAAATACTATAATAAATAATCATTTATTGGACGAAATTAGATATGAGTCAAGTAGCCTATTAAAACTGTAACTTTGTAAATCTTTGTTGGATTTTAATATTTTTTTCAGTGTACGTCATTATTTTTATCCTAGTTTATAATAAAGTAATAATAATATTTATCAAATTCAAAAGTAGGCAAATACCCAATATCAAATTCTGTGAATTTTCAGCCGATGATTTACTATTCGCTTCAAATAAGACCATGGCCAATATTCGAAGGTAGGATAATTCAGACTCCACCATCGATTGCATAAGCACCAGAAGCGCAGATTGACCAAAACAATGAAACAATCGTGAAACAAATGGACAAAGTGTCTTTGGTATGTAAGACCCCTTATACCGCGGTTAAGCAGAATGGGGGTGCACCAAATACAATGGGGGTGCACCAAATAAAAATAGATCCGGTTCGTTAAAGCAAATTTTCATTTTTCTTGTCGACTTTATTTCATTATTTAACAAGCGGTGTTGCCGTTCGCAGCGGGGTTGTACAAATTTATAAATTCCCATTGCTTTTAATTTGATCAGAATTCTCGAGTTACGGAGTTACGATCAAAGGCAGCATCCTTGATTTGTTTTATACTTGTTGTATTCTAAGGTTTCGATCTGTTAAAATGCATCGAATTCTCTATTGCGTCTTTTTCGGTGTTTAAGTTTTTGAAAATCCCGTGAAAGCTCTTAGATTTTCCGGGATAAAAGAAACCTACAGTATATTCATACGTTGGATGCAAGTTATCTTGCAAGCTATCTCGTATCTCGGGGACGGACATACGGACTTAAACAGACGAAGTCGCGGGCATCACCTAGTAGTGCATACAGGTGCTCTCTCTATTCCCTCACTCTCTATAGGACGGCAAATTTGACACGAAGGTAGAGAGATCAGGCGCTCTCCAAGGCACGGCAGCTAACTAATAATGCCGAGACACGACTAAGCTAGTACCAAATAGATTACATCCCGGGATAATCCAGTATTGCGTGTATTAATATGTAATGATATATCTTGTTAGCAGGTCATTATATACAGATTACACACTACAGTGTTCTCTCATATCAATATACAAGCTTATAGCAAACACCTGGTAGCTTCATAAAACATTTTTTAAACGATATGAGCGGTTGAATAGAATAGAATAGAATATATTTTTATTCAAGTAGACTTATTTACAAGTGCTTTTGAATAGTTAACTAGTTTAATTTACCACTGGTTCGGAATGCCGTTCCTACCAAGAAGAACCAGCAAGAAACTCGGCATGAAATTGTAGGTAGTAGATATTCTAGTCGCCCCACGAGTTTACCTACTATAGTCTGATTAATGCTATAGTCTAGATTGGTGAGGAGAGTGGTGTGATGGTAGGTACGTGGTACGTGGTACGTGGTACCTGCCTAATTACTTTTTAAATTTTAGGACATTATTAACAACTTAAAAAAATACTTACTTTACGTTACCTTCATCATCATAATCTCGACCCGTTGCCGGTCCACTACTGAGCACGGGTTTTCTCTCCGTATGAGGAATGTTTGTGTTTTAAACCAACCACCACGCTGGCCAAGTGCGGATAGGCAGACTTCACCTTTGAGTACATTAGGCGAATTTTTGGAAATTCTAAATAGTTGATGAAAATTAGCATGAAACTCGGCATTTTTCAAGTTCTATCTATGAAGATAATCAAAAAAAGAAATAGGTACGTGTTTAAGGATTTTTAAAAATTCCACCTCCAATGGGGGATTAAATAGGGGATGAACGTTTAAATAAAATTCCGTCATTGTTCATGACGGAACTATGACTATGAAACTATGACTGTGTTGTGACTATGAAAATTGATATTAATTGAACTATCGGAAATTCCCACCCCTTACTGATCTGGAAATATTCTACACAAGCGAAGTCGGGGTTATAGTCAATTATATGAGTGTATAACTTTTATGATAGGAGAACCAAGGTCCACTGACATAGCCCAAACTATTAGCAAGCTGAAGTGGCAGTGGGCAGGTCATGCCTGTCGTAGAGGCGATGGCCGTTGGAGCCGGAAACTCCTTGAGTGGAGACCGCGTTTAAGCAAGCGTAGTGTGGGACGCCCTCCAGCACGATGGACCGACGATATAAAGAGGCTGGCGGGAAGTGGCTTAATGAGGAAGGCTGAGGACCGGGTGTAGTGGCGCTCTTTAGGGAAGGCCTGCGTCCAACGGTGGGCGGCACAGGCTGATGATGATCATGATGATGATGATGATAGTATTTTAACCTAAACTTCACAAAATTCTAATTTCTAAACAATACTAAACACCTGAGATCCGAACCTGCGTTTCCATTGGATATCGCGGCCAGAACACGCGAGGTACCTAGTCAAAGTTTTAATCAACACAATTTGCATTAAGCTCATCTGAATCAGTATCACATAACCCCATTATGCTGATGCGATTAGTTTGCCAGTCACCGGCGCCCCCTAGCGGAGCCATATTCGCAGCCACCTAGTTTAGCTTTGCCAAATTATAACCGATACATTCTGATCCGATTATGTTGGGAGGGGCCGATTAGAGGTTCTACCAAACCCTTACTTGAAATAACTACTTTGTTCTATGGTATTAAAGCATTTGATATTTAAAGTGTCTAAAACGCACATGACCTCCTGAATTGAAGATCGAAGTCTGAGGCTGAGATCTATAGAGCGCACTCTGTCTTAGCTTAGACTTAAGACAGAGTTAAAACGAGCCAGAGCTATATCTCTCACATAAATCTGTCTCGTTTTAACTCAATTTTAAGTCTGAGCAAAGTCAAAGTGCGCTCTATAGATCTCAGCCTTAGTACCTACCGACCCATGAGGCGAAGAGTGAGATCTATATGAGCGCACTCTGACTTTGCTCAGACCTTTTTTTTTTTTTTTTTTTAATACAGAAGGGGAAAATCCTCATGGACACCCGAAGGTAGAGCCGGACTCTTACCGGCTAAAAACCCCTTCTGTCGCCCTGTTTGCCGTGTGCCCGCCTTTCAGCCTAAACACAGTAACATTATTGTCTATAATATAATTCCTATTTAACTTATTTGACTTTGCTCAGACCTAAGACACGGTTAAAACGAGACAGCGTTATATAGCTGGCATAAATCTGATTTAAGTCTAAGCAAAGTCAAAGCACGCTCTATAGATTTCAGCCTAAGTATCATTTAGCAAAGATAAAGTGATTTAGGCTAATTTTTCCCCATGGGAGATCCCGGGTTCGATACCCGACAGTTTGGAAATTTTTAATTTCCAAATTTGTCTCTGATCTGGTGTGTGTGATTCTAGTGGTCATTAAAACAATACGTTATCCAATATCCACATAAAAAATAAAGAACAATAGGTTTGTGACGCGACAAATTAATACTGCAACAATTCAAATTTCATATCTCACATACAAAACAATTTTGCACTCGAAATGGTTTTTGTAATTTTTTTTTGTCAATTTATTGGAAATAACCGATATTCTGAATGTTGCTTTCAATTAAAAAAAAAAAAAATTGGATGAATTTGTGGATAAAAATGAAAAATATAGCCGAATGGGACGGCAATCTAACACGATCGGAGAGAGAGCAGCTAGATACGAACCGCTAAGGTGTGAAATGCCCTTCCAGCGTCCGTGTTTCCTGCCAAGCATACCTTCAAGGCAAGAGTGAATAGGCATCTTCTAGACAGATCGGGCTGAAATTACTGGACAGATCGGGCTGAAATTTGGCATGCAGGTAGCTTTTATGACGTGGACGTCCGCTACGAAAGATTTTTGAAAATTCCACCTCTACGGGGGTAAAATAGGGGTTTGAAATTTGCGTAGTCCATGCGGACGAAGTCGCGAACATAAGCTAGTTGTTGATAAGTTGCAATATAAATAAACTTTCTGCAAAAATTATAACTCTCTACCTATAACGAGATACAGCCCGATGACAGACAGACGGACGGACGGACGGACAGCGGAGGCTTAGTTATAGGGTTCCGTTGGCACCATTCGTGAACGAAACCCTAAAAAATAAAGTGTTGTTTAAGTTAAGAGTTATGTTGTTGAAGTGTAGATGAAAAGTCTTTTCATTACATACTTAGAAAGCAAATTGAAATAATTATATACAGGGTGTAACCAGAACGCTGGCAAAAACGAAGACAGGTGATAGTACTGATGATTACTGATATGATACCACAAAAGAAACGTGAAAAAATCCCCCGCCCCAAAGCCCGCAAAAAAGCAAAAAAAAAAGACCCGCAAAAAAGGCCCGCAGTCAAAACCGCGGCGCGTGCGCAAACTGACTCCCTTGACAAAGGACCCCGGATGGGTTTGAAACTAGTCGGTCTAGCGTCGACTAAACACGTGAGTACAGCCGGGACAGATATTATTTATCAAACGTGAAAAAAACTTTAAAAAGCCGTATAATTTTGGAAAAGTTTACGATAAATTGCAAATAAAACATCTGACTGACGCTAGAGGTCAACGAACGTTGGACACCCGGAGTCAATGCCTCGTCGTAAGTGGGGCACTAACCCGAGTTGCGCACGCTTTACATTGCGGTTTTGAAAATATCTAAATCACTAAAAGTACAAAACGAGGCAAATGGTTATTGGTATTGTTAGGTAGTATAACAATAACGTTAAGTTTCTGCTAGCGTTCAGGTTACACCCTGTATATAGCTACAGTCCACGTCCTTACAAACATTATAAACTCAAATATGACAGTAAAGAACAAAGAAAAGAAACAAAGTTTGTAAGACGCAAGAAATAAACTTTTATCATTAACTGTTACACTTGGGAATGTTTTCACGCAAAACGCTTGAGCATGAAATATTCGTTTTCTATAGATATAACGACACCCCGCCGTCTGTTTGACAAAAGCCTTAATAACGAAAGAACAAAGTTTAACAAATTGTCGCGCCTGTCACCTCTTTACACTCTACGATACGATTGTAACACGATTCCTAGCTGTAAATAGACAAGTGATCCAAATACCCAGACTACTGTTACAGATACTGTTTTACAATCAACGAAAAAACTCTTTAGTAAAGGAAAGCTCTGAAAAAAGTTCCTTTATTTATTTTTGAATCTATTTTATTATTTAAGTTTGTTTTAGAACAATATTTTCTTTAAAAGTTAAAAGGTAAATTGCTTAATGATACAGCTAGTATTTCAGTACACTAGCAAATGGTGTATTTTGTGAGAAAAAATGTGTTTAGCGATTTTTGCGAGTTTGATTCCCATTCCTACCGTCCGTAGCTTGGCTACAAAAAATTTAGTTTTCGAGGTTGCTATGTGACGTCATCATCATTGCAGAAGAGATGATACTTTCGTCGATCAAAAATATCGTGTCGAATCCGTTAATAGTAAAGCAGGCCAGTAATGAAAGACAAATCGGTCGACGGCTCGCGCGACGAATGTCGGCAATAATTTAGGCCATTGTTAACATTGCCATCGGCGGCGCGAGACAAATGTGTCCTTTCACATTGACATACTAAACGTAAAGATACAGACTTTCATAAAATACGTGGTTCTTCAAACTTTATAAAGTCCAAGACCCTGTTCATACTTGTGTAAGAATGTGATATATAAACTTTTTTAACTGTTTTAATATCGATTTTTTAAACTATGTATCCTGCCCATTGGCACTTCAGCTTCGCAACCCGTTGAGCTATGTCGGTTACCCTACGGATTTTTCCTTTCTGATTTGATAACGTAGAGAAACTCCAAGCATAGCTCTCTCCATCACCCGCTGAATATCTTTGATTTTCTTACGCGGCATATAGTTAGCGACCATGTCACTAAAATGATAGGTAGGTACTAATGTACCTACCTATCGCATCACTACCCACATTACACCTTCTCAATCGAATATCCTTATCTGTTCCACATAGACACTCCCGCAGTTTTATATCCCCAAAAATCTTCCATATACCTTTCACCAAATCTCATCTAGGAAATCAAGCCCCAATTAAGCGTATATGTGCAAAATTTAACGAAATATCAAAAAAGATACCTGGCATCGACATATTTCATGACTCAGCTACTGCATTCAAAAAAAAGCTCTTATCATTTTACGGTGGGTTCATCTCCTAAGTAACTTAATTATTAATTGTTTAGTTAAGTAGTTAGTTAAGTTCTTTTTATTTGTCTAGATATTTTGCAAATGCTGTGTACACATTTTTATCAGCCTGTGTTTGTCTATAAGTGTCGTAGTTTGTGTTAAATTAATGTATTGTGTGTGTTCCTAATAAATAAACTAAAATAAATAAATAAATACGTAAGTACGAAAGGGTGTTTGTTTGTTGGTTTAGTAGCTTGTTGGTTTGTCCTTCAATTAGACGCGATGTTTGCATAGGTGTAGTCAAGGACCTAAATCCACGTGGATAAAATCGCGATCATTAGCTAGTCTTATTATAAACCTGCCACTGATTAATGTAAATGTCATTCCGAAATCGGTATCAGAAGCGGGATTGGCATTATCGAAGTGAAAAGTAATAACAGCGCGGCATAAATCATGCATTATTAAACGCCCCCCCCTAGTTGCAGCAGGCAAATGATTACCATTATGCAATTGGCTAATGAATTGGGCAAACAGATCGCGATGATTAGCGCCCTGGGGGTAGATGCCTACTATGTCTAGAGTCTAGATATAGTACTACAGGTCTTTTGACTTTACTGCTCAAGTATTAGAGGCACCGGGATAACATAACCCGTAGGTTAACTGGTAATGTGTAGGCACAGCTTACAAAAATTAGTTTTTTTTTTCTTTCTTTTTGTGAAAATAAAGAACCTTTTTGTTTTGTATGGGAGTTTATGACATATCTCTATATATAAAAATGAATCATTAAATGTGTTGCTCATCGCGAATCTCGAGAACCGCTGAACCGATTTCGCCAATTCTTTTTTATAATATTCCTTGAAGTACGAGGATGGTTCTTATGGAGAGAAAAATTAAAAAAACCCTGAAAAAGAAAGAAGAGACTGTTTGGCGGTACGAAGTTCGCCAGGGCAGCTAGTTATGTATATAATGGCTGATATTCTCACGGATGACGGATAGAACTCTGATGGCGGAAGTACAGTGCGTAATCGCTGTTACCCATACTTAAGAACTTGTAGAACTGGAAGACGGGGAGTCGCAATGCAGACATCTGGCAAGTGGCACGGCTCCCGGTCTTGATGCTGTGTTTTTAACCGACTTCAAAAAAAGGAGGAGGTTCTCAATTCGTCGGAATCTTTTTATTTTTTTTATTTTTTATTTTTTATGTATGTTCCCCGATTACTCGAAGACGCCTGGACCGATTTTGAAAATTCTTTTTCTGTTTGAAAGGGTATACTTCAAAGTTGGTTCCATTTAAATTTGGTGAAGATCTGATGAACATCTTCGAAGATAGATACTGGAACTCCTCAACGGATAAGAGTAAATTACTCGCGATCAGTGTAATAGCTTAGTAAACAATAGATTTTTAACCAGTCATAGCATAATTCCATGGGACCACTAAAAATTGTGAAATAAATTTTTTTTACAAAAAAAATAAAAACCGACTTCGATACACAAACACTAAAAATTGAAAAATAATTTAATTTATTACCGAATATATTATGTCTACAAGAGTTAATATAGTTCCATAATAATATTTTTTGGGGTCGGTGCCAATTAGCTTTAGCTGCGCAGTATTTTGATACTAGCTGATGCACGCGACTTTGTTCGCGTGGATTTAGGTTTTAAAAATCCCGTGGGAACTCGTTGATTTTCCGGGATAAAAAGTAGCCTATTGAAATCCAATTCCAAAATATATTTAAAATATTTAAAAAAAGCTGTGATAGCCTAGTGGTTAGGACGCCCGCCTTTTAATCGGAGGTCGGGGGTTCGATCCCGAGCACGCACCTCTAACTTTTCAGAGTTATGTGCGTTTTAATTAATTAAATATCACTTGCTTTAACGGTGAAGGAAAACATCGTGAAGAAACCTGCATGCCTGAGAGCTCTCCATAATGTTCTCAAAGGTGTGTGACGTCTACCAATCCGCACATGGCCAGCGTGGTACACTATGGCCAAAACCCTTCTCACTCTGAGAGGAGACCCGTACTCTTATTGAGCCGGTAATGGGTTGATCATGATGATGATGATGATTTTAAAAATTGTGTAGATTGAGGAACTTTCCATTAGAATTTTCCCTTATATTATCAAACAGGATCTATGTAAATACGTCACCATGTACCATCAATCACAATTTGGGAACCCTTTATTCTGATAAATTGTGGTTCTAAAAAATATATTTCTTTCATTTCCACCAAAAATTTCGTACGGTTTTCAACAAACTTGCTTGCACTGTTTCCAATAACAAGCTGTATACAAAAGTGAATATTTCTTTGGGCAACTTAATTTGAGATCCACAATTACAGGGAAATAAAAAAATGAAAGGGATTCAGCATTCGATGTCAAAGCGCGACGCCTCTCACTACCCGCTTGTAACTTTCTGTTCAAAAGTTTCACGATTCAAATTCCTGTGTACTATACAATGAACGCCAGGTCTTGAATTTAATTCAAATCTCAAAAATATCATATATAGTTCGTACAAAATGACTTCTCACGCGCAATTTTATTCAAAAAATCATTTTTAGGTTTCCGTAGGTACCTCAAAAGGTAAAAAGGAACCCTTATATAATCACTTCGTTGTCTGTCTGTCTGTCTATCGTGTCTGTCAAGAAACCTATAGGGTATACTTCCCGATGACCTAGAATTATAAAATTTGGCAAGTAGGTAGGTCGTATAGCACACGTAAGGGGAAAAATCTGAAATCCGTTAATTTATGGTTACATAATACATCACACAAAAAATTAAAATTCTTGAACAAATAATTAGTATTTTCAACTTTCACAATAAGATTAATATACCAAGTGAGGCATCATATGAAAGAGCTTTACCTGCACATTCTAGAACAGATTTGTATTTATTTTTATGCACAGTTTTTTATTTATCGTACAAAATGTAAAAAAAATACAACTGTAGTACGAGACCCTAACCACGAAGTTTTCGATATGGTTTTTATTCGAGGGGTAATGGAGACTGCCTTCGTAGGACGAAACGTTTTCGTAATTTTCCAAAGTAGCAGCCTAGCGGGGCATGTCGATTCAAATTTGTCAGTTTTGTCGAACGGAGCTAATGTATTCGCGAAAGTTTGGTTAAGCCGACTCATCGGGCCCAGTGTCGGAGGAACACGGGGTGTTACCTGATGGAAATCAGTTCGGAAGGATTGACGGATGTCGAGCAGTTCCTAAACTTTAGTGACGTACTTACTGTTTGTCTTTGTTTTTAACTATAATTATTATAATATCAAACATTTTCGCATTTGTAATAATATGGGCAGTGATGGGTAGTAATATGGATAGTGATCCTCCAAAATATTATTGTATTATAAATTTATATTTATATATATATATATATAATTTAAATGTGGTGGCGCTCTTTAGGGAAGGCCTATGTCCAACAGTGGACGTCCACAGGCTGATGATGATGATGATGATGATGATAAATTTATAATAATGAATTAGATTTTTTCCCCCCGAGCGAGGGTCACAACTCAAAATTCAAAAATTCAAAATTCAAAATTTCAAATAATATATTCAAAATAGGTAATAAATTAGTCTTTTTGATAGTCGGTTGTTGTATTTGTAAGATTTATTGGTGATAATTACTACGCGAACTTAAAACTAAAGCTACGAGGGTTCCAAACGCGCCCAGGTCTGAGAAGAGCCCACATCAAACTCAGCCGGGTATTCTTTTTATTATCACCACTTTACAAAATCTCTTAAACTTATTAGAACTAATACAAAGCTGCTAAGCAACTCATTCCCAAGCTTTCTTATCATTTAAATAATCGTTTACATTGTAATAGGATTTTCCAATAAAACGTAAACCGTTTTATGAAAACTTTGAACTTGTTGAGAGACATCTCCAATATGTTTTCTGGAAGCTTATTATAAAAGCGTATAGAATAACGAATAAAATGAACGTCATACAGGTTGAGAAGCTCTGGTCCGAGATAAGGGGGGTTCGCCAAATTTCGGCGCGTCGTATTATTTGGACGAATCGATAATTAGATTTAGCGAACGTGGTCGGAATAAAGCGTATGTTGATTTTTCCCAACACGTCTGTGAATGCTGATGTAGCTTTATTTGCTTGGTTACGTCATACATGTGCTCAAAAGTAAAAACTGGCCAAGTGCGAGTCAGACTCGCGCACCGAAGTTTCCCTACTCGATTATTTTTTTCGTCAATTTGCACGATAAATCAAAAACTATTATGCGTAAAAATAAATAAAAATCTGTTTTAGAATATACCTAGAGGTAAAAGCCCTTTCATATGATACCTCACTTGGTACTTCTTCCGTTCCGAAGATTAGCCTGTTCAACGTAGTAGACAGACAGACAAAAAATTTCAAACGTGTGATTCAGTTATGGTACAGTTCAAATAACCATAATTATGAGCTTTATTTGAGATGGTCATTTCGAAATTACAGACAGACACTTCAATTTTATTTATTAGTATAGAATAGATAGATTAAGTATTTAATTACTAACCACAGTACTTACTTACCACTCATTTTAAGTTTGTTTTTTACGTACAAGATGAATGAATAAGTTTTCTTTCTTTCTTCTAAATCTTTAACTAGTCAGCGTATCGTGGAACGAATAGAAAGGTTTCTTTTATTCTCTTTTAAAAACAAACAATTACAAAAAATCGCTTTAGGTCATAAAAATAAATTTCTTTGATATAGTTTAAGGGGCGATCGTTTGCGAATAGTTTTTAATGGAGGCCAATATTTGTATTTTCCGAGTAGGCACGCAGAAGGCAATTTTCGAAAACAAATAATTCGTATTGGAAACATTGACTTATATATTACTTCGTAAGGACAGGGCCATTGAACAAACAAAATGGCACCGTCTCATTGATCTTAAAATGTTTATTTAGCACCAATGCAACCTCAGTGACGTCTGGATTTCAAACGGGTCGTTCATTAGTGTCTAAGAGGTGGCGCTGATTTATTTGGTTGTATAGAAGCAGGCGTTATTTTGCGGAAGTCCATGATATACAATGAACCAAAAGCTTAATTTGCTATAATCCGCTGAAACAGGTCGAATCTGTATGATGCAACATGCAGCATGCGAAATGCACAACCCGCCCTCCCACTGCTAATCATGCAGGAAAAGCAGCCACTCGGCAAACAATACGCACCACCACCACGCAGCATCACACAAATCTTTTGCGCATTTGTGCATGTGTGAAAGTGCATTTCGCATGCTGGATGTTGCATCATGCTGCTGCATGGGCAGGGCACATAGTTCGTACAATCGATAGAGGTTGGGGTCTCAAGGTGCTGGAATGGCGACTTCGCTCCGGAAGACGCAGTGTTGGAAGATCCCCCACTAGGTGGACGGACGACATCAGACGAGCCGCAGGGAGCCGCTGGATCCAGGCGGCGCAAGACCGTGGCGTGTGGAAGTCCCTACAAGAGACCTATGTCCAGCAGTGGACGTCTATCGGTTGATGATGATGACGATGTTGCATCATACAGATTCGACCTATTTCAGCGGATTACAGCAAATTGAGCTTTTGGTTCAATGATTTATTTAGTTCCAAAACCGTGAAAAACTTTTGTTCGCTTGGGCATATCTTGTCATTTATATCGATGATCGGATCGGAAATATCTGGAACGATACGATTGGAGGGCCCTTCGCGAGGCGGATACAAAACAAAAGGTCACTTCGCGTTATTAATTCATTCGCTCAATAATAATGGCGATTGTTGGAGAGAGAATGATGAAAGGATGAACAAAACAATACCCTTTACCATTCCATTAGTGTTTCCACCAAACTTCCAAATTTTAACTATAGCTTTTTACGGATACGCTCCAGCTTTATTTATTAGATTGCTGACCTGCTTTAGGGTGCTTGTCCACTGAAGCGGAGCGGAGCGGAGATGTGTGTAGTTGACCAATCAGTCTCAACAGATGACGGAATAAAAATATCATGTTATTTACCGGCAATCTGATTGGTCTGCTCAACACATCTCCGCTCCGCTCCGCGTCAGTGGACTGGCACCCTTAGTGTCTATCATTTCTTAAGAGATTCAAATAATGGTGGTTTGGATAATTTAGAGCCTCATTGGGGCCGATTCTCTAGTACACAATCTCTAAACTAAACTAAATTAACAGGTCTAAATCTAGTGCTTTCCTTTTCCGCAAGCAACATTATGAAAGGGATAGCAATAGGTTTAGACGTGATATTTTAGTTTAGTTTAGAGATTGTGTACAAAGGAATTAGCCACAATGACTGAAATCCGAAAGGTCGGCAGTTCAAACCCCACCCATTGCACTATTGTCGTACCTACTCCTAGCACAAGCTTTATGCTTAGTTGGAGGGGAAACGGGAATATTATTCATGATTAGCGCCTAATAATATTCTTTTAACGAAAAAAAATAAAAAATAGAAATGGGGGTTGTAGTTATCACACGAGTGTTTTAATATTTACCTACTTGAGCCCTGTTGGCTTATTAGTGGGAGGTCCCGGGTTCGATTCCCAGCAGGGGTTTGGAACTTTATAATTTCTAAATGTCTGGTTTGGTCTGGTAGGAAGCTTCGGGCGTGCCTAGTTACCATCCTACCGGCAAAGCCGTGCCGCCAAGCGATTTAGCGTTCTGGTAGAAACCAAAGGGGTGTAAAAACTGCCATACTCCTTCCAGGTTAGCCCGCTTCCATGTTAGACTGAATCATCACTTACCACCAGATGAGATTGCAGTCATGGGCTAACTTGTATCTAAATTTAAAAAACCTAATAATGTAGAGTTTCATACACTACTTTATCTAATCGCATATTTTAAAATACAAATTATATAATCATTTAAAATAACCACAGATAACGGATCAAACGGTGCGGGATAGCGCGGGTGACGTGCGGATGTGCGGATGTGCGAAGCGTCCTCTACCTCATACCCCGATTGCCATCTCGACCTGTCGCGGACTATTATAGGTCCCCCTCGTGAAGTCGGAGCGGGTCGGAAGTGCAAAATAATATTCTATTCATACCACTTGCACTGCACAGGTACAAATTATTATTCAAATGTATAAAAAACGATGCTCATTATAAAAGACACTTGGGAACCCCGTGGAGTTTAAATATTTCAATTCGCGATCCCGTTACGAGTTAATGCGAACAAAACTGTAGGATCTTCACAAAAATGTAGATAGAATTACCCGTTCTCATTTTTAAAAGTAATTAGTTGAAGTTTCAGTGCAATTATGAGAGTGAAGTTAAATTAATAAGCCGTTGAAAGAGCGCGCTCCTCCGCTCCGCTCCGCTCCGCTCCGTGGGGAACACGCCATTGCTTCATTCCCTTTTACACTATTTTAGATATTATTATTTTCTTTTGTAAAATTCAATTCGTTTATTTTTCCGAAATAAGTTCGATAATTATCACTATCCATAAATGCGAAAGTGTCTTGTTTTCTGCATGGTGGGTTTGTCCTTCAATCACACCACAACACAGCAACAAATCGATGTAATTTTGTGCATGGGTATACCCAGTGGCGTGCACAGGAGTTCAAGCCAGGGTATGCATTTAGGTATGAACTTATTTTACGGCAGGTTATAATGAAAAATAAGCATTGACTTATTACAATGAGGGTAAGCAGTGCGTTTATGCCTCTATAAGCTGCACGCCACTGGGTATACCTAAACACATATCTAGTTAAAGACCTGACAGTAATTTAGGCTACTTTTAATCACGGAAAATCAAAGAGTTCCCACGGAACGAGAAGGTTAAATTCGGACATCTAAAGTCGGTCACCCATCCAGCTACCGACTTGGATCAAGGTTGCTTGACAATTCCAATCGATTGATATGCGTTATCACAACTAGCCTAATGAACCTAACAGAATGAATAACTTATATAAAGTTAGTAGTGAGTGTTTCGGTCGGGCACATCAACATAAAAGTCGGAAAATGGCAACTCATAACAATGAGTTAGCGGAAAAGTTTGAGTAACGGCCATCAATATAGGCACACGGTTAGATTTACGGATATTGCCAAAAACCGGATAAAAGCCGACCCGTGTTGTTGCCGCTTTACGACGGAACCCGCCGCCTTCCGCCCGCTACCACCGATTTACATTCCCTAATCTAACTAGTACACACTCAGGGACAGGTCGAGATGACAATCGGGGTGGGGACGTCCCGCACAGCCCCGCGCTAACCCGGTGCGGGCGAGCACGGGTGCGTGTCCGGGATCGAACCCCCGACCTCCAATGAGATGGCAGACGTCCTAACCGCTAGGCTATCGCAGTCTGTGGGGTCACCTAGTACCAAATAAAAATATCCCTTTATTGTGAGCGTCACCATTCCCAATATCATGGCTCAGTAATCCCTAATTCAGCCGAACCGGGACCGACCCGCACTAATTGAACCAGAAGCAGTTGGGGCCGGCTGTAATTGAACCACAAGCAGTTGGGGCCGACTGTAATTGGACCACGGAACCCTCCATCACGCTTATTATTAACTTCTGCACCAGAAAGTGCTCTAGTATTGAGTGCTTGTAAGGAATTAATTGCATGAACACTGCATGAAGGTGGCTATAGTTTTACTTTTGAAATCATTACGCTGATTGTACCGCTGGCGCACTATGGTCACTATGGTGTCCTAGTGAGATCATCATCATCATGATCAACCCATCGCCGGCTCACTACAGAGCACGGGTCTCCTCTCAGAGTGAGAAGAGTTTTGGTCATAGTCTACTACGCTGGCCAAGTGCGGATTGGCAGACTTCACAAACCTTTGAGAACATTATGGAGAACTCTCAGGCATGCAGGTTTCCTCACGATGTTTTCCTTCACCGTTAAAGCAAGTGATATTTTAATTACATAACTCCGAAAAGTTAGAGGTGCGTGCCCGGGATCGAACCCCCGACCTCCGATTGAAAGGCGGACGTCCTAACCACTAGCTGTGGTAGCCTAGTGAGATATTGGACTAAAATTGATACAGTTGGCGTGTGTTGGTCATTTATTAATTTCTCCGATTTTTATGCCAATCTTTGACAGACTTTGCGAAACTAATTTTAAGTATATCTTAAATAAATAAATAAGCCTTTTATTACTGCAAAAGGTACAAATTTACAATATTATTACAATTCTAAATGTGTAATTAGATACATGCTTTTAGGTATAAGTACATAATATAGTTGCTTATAGTTACAGTAAACAAGTTGGCTTACAATATATTCTGGTTTTTGTTTTATTTTATATAACACAATTTTTGAATTTATTAATACATCTGAATATTTAAAATTTTTGATACTAAATCACAATTTTTAAAAATTTGAAAAAACATTTATTTTTATTTTTATGGTATGTGGTATATGGTAAGAATATCTTGCGGGTATTTAATAGCTGTTAAACATACATTGTTTTTGTTTCAGATTGCCTCCACCTGCAACTGTACCGCGACCCGAAGGACCGCTACAAGAAGGGACAGACCAAGGCCTCCCTCTCGCTCCAACACTTCCTCGGCTTCGAGTCGGGGTTCAACCTCGACAAGGAGTCCAACACCATCGCGATCATCTGTCAAGACGTCACTGTGGTAGGTTATCGGCAACAGTCTCGGACTAAGAGCCCATGATGGCCAGACCAAATTAACAATTTATTTATATCTATGAACGTCATCGAGATGAGCAAAATTGTACTAATGGTTCTAAGTAGGTACTTGTCGTGAGTTGTTCAACTTTCTTTTGTAGGTACTTGCGTTCGAGAGCAGAGAAAGACTGATAGCGTGGCAAGTGAAAGTGGGAGGTCAACTAGGGTCTGCCAAGGAGTACCTGGTGATGATAGGGGGCGGCGGTTCGAGGAAGCTGCCCGCTGGACCAGCCAGGTTGCATCTTCAAGGGAGAAGATTTGCTCTGACCAGTGGGGTACCTCCTCGCCTGCTTGGGTTATGGGAGCTGGCTCATTTGAGGTATCTAACTACTAGTATTGTTTTAGGGATATGAAAAGCTCGTAAGACACTGATTGTTTTGCAATAATATAAACCATACAATGGTTACATGCCATAAATTAGTAACATGTAGAAAACCCTACATAAATGTAGCCTCGATAAATCAACGGGTAAAGGAGCGGACTGAAATCCGAAAGGTCGCCGGTTGAAACCGCACCCGTTGCACTATTGTCGTACCTACCCTAGCACAAGCTTTACGCTTAGTTGGAGGGGAAAGGGGAATATTAGGGTTAGACAGCATAATAAACTTGGGTAATATTCTTTAAAAAAACCAATAAGCTATAAATAACTTCAGTATTAAAGCAGTAGGTATTTCGTTTGATTGAATACAATACAATAGATTCTTGTATTCAAATTAGCTTTTGCTTTTCAATATTCAAATCAATCTAACAACAATAAATATTTTATATAAATTTTGTCTTCAAACTTTCACTGTAATGGTATAATACCATTCGTTTGATGCATTAACTACAAATCCAGTATGTTATTTCAATTTACATCCTCTTATAGACAGCATGGCATGACTCTAGAAACTTTCCAAGTCGTCAAATCCCGATAAACAAATTTCAGTTCGCGTATCCAACCCATTCCAGCAGTTCATAACTACGGATGCAACAGTCTATAAAAGTTTAAGACGCCCCGCGACGATCTCGCCTGAATAAAACTGTAACGGGCCATAAAACCGAGTTTGGCTGAATGCAGTCGTCGACATACACACAATAAAACTCGATCATTTCACGACTGGCCATAAACGCGGCATCTGCTGGTTTATGTTGTTATGTTGCTCGTCTGGCCGCCAACGAGTTAATGGCGACGACTTCCGACGTCGCGGCCGTTTTATACCGACGCCATCTTGGCGGCGCTCTTTGATGTGACTTGCCACTCTATTGCCAACAATGAGTTGATGCACGGGTTTTTAAAATTGTGACAGTCACGGTTTGTTAGGCGGATGAAGGATGATCCCTTAATGTTAGTTTTCCGTTCTGCCGAAAAATGGGTAGAGCTAATGTGGCTTTTGAAAAATCGTTAAAATGACATTATACTGAACTTAGTCTACTTAGTTCTCACAAAGCAGCTTAATAGCTCTTTAGATTGCACAAGCAGGTGTAACTTTTAAATATACCTTCTATTATTATATTTAGCTTCTATTCTTCTTTGTAAGCCTTAAATTAACCATTATTTTGTACTATTCACATGACAACAAAAAATAAGTTGTTACTCTGTTAACTCTGATTCATAACTCAAAAAGTGAAGCTCATTTGATTTGACCATTAATTCAGTATTTGACAACTAGTCAAATCAGTAACTCTTTATCAAACGTCAAAACACGCACTTAGTATGCGAGCTACTATGAAATGAAATGTGACGTCACAATCATTTGACGTGCTTTTTTTAGTTTAATCTATAATTTAAAATGGTTATTACACGTAAAACTAACAAAGGGCGTGGATTTTACATATTTTGGAAGACCATCTATTTAATAATTACTGAGAAATAATTTATTTTTGACATAGGCAAATACCCAATTATGTTGCAAAAGAAAAATTATTAATAACTAATAGCTATTAAGAACTATAATACCGTTTTCTGTGAAGGCGTTACGGCGTGGTGGAGGGGCGGTTCTGCTTCGAAGGTGGCTCCCACTGCGGGAAGGGCGAGGGCCTCCACATGCTCATCACGGACCAGGCACAGGACATCGCGGACGCCATCGACGACGCCGCTCAAGGGAAACTTCAGCAAAGGACAGGATCACAGAGGACTGGTATCAGCTATTGTATCTTAAATAAACTAAAATCCTAATGTAATTTTAAATATAATATTTTCACAAACTCTACATTACAGTTGCAAATGCATTACAACAACTGAATTAACAAAGATTACACATCAATCGATCAAAATTGTTATATCTTTACTTTCTACTTCGTTAACCTCAGTGTTAAGTTTATTTTATACTTCCGTGTAGAATTACATTTTGAATACCTTTCTTAACTACACAAAAATAATTTTACCAAATTAAATTACAGGAACTGATCGTGGATCAAAATCTCGACCGAATACAAGACTATCAGATTTCAACACAGCTGACCAAAGTCTACTAGACACCGCTAGTGCTCTATATGAAGAAAACTACTTTGGTGAAGATTGTGGAGAAATTTCCCCAACCTGGCCATCAGCAGAAAGACGAGGAGGATTCGATGAAAGAGAATATAGACCAGACACGGAAATAAATGTGAAACCACCTTGGAGTGGTGCAGATCACGTCACGTTAGAGAGATGTAACAACTGTTTGACTAAACTTGGTGGTACGTCTGGACCTTCAACAGTAGCTCTAAATACAGGCGGTCACTTCAACCCGGAGTGGACAATGGAAGCAGTCCCTGAAAGCAGTTCAGACAACTCTTCCAACAGTACAGATTACTTTACATCACACCCAGTGAAAAGGCATCAAGACACATGTCAGTGCAAAGATCAACCCCCACTAAGACCTCCAAAGCCTGCACAGTATGACAAAAAGAAACCACCAGCCCCTTTGCCTCAACAAGGTTGTAACTGTAAATCAAACGAACACTTTTATCCTAGCAGCAATCCTAAAGTAGGCCCTTATGAAAATTATGATGTGCCCAAAGTTACACATAACGAGGTAAATAGCTAGAATATATTTAAAATACGAACATTATTTTTTACAATATAGATATATTTTATACATTGTATTATTGTTTCAGGTAGTAGATAACGCAGAATACTATGACACACCAAAAAGGATCAAAAAAGCGCTAGCTGATGATCTGTTTCAAGTCACAAAAACATCTACACCAGGTTCACTGGTATTAAAGAAAAAATGCGGTTGTATTCTGAAATTTGCTTCAAAAAAGAAGCCAGTTATAGTCGAAACTGATGAAAGTTTACAACCAGTTGATTGTCCGTGCCAAAAAGTAACAAACTGGGCTAATACGTTAATTAGTCTACCTTATTGTAAAAGAAGTTCAAGTACTGAAAGATTAAATACGGAACTTTTTAACAATACCAAAACAGATGATACTGCTATTTATGCTACTGTGGATGTTTCTCGAAAAACAAACAGGCAAAGTACTGTTTCCGATCAAGACAAAGGTCGCGAAGGAACTTGTTCCACAGTGTTTACTAATTATCAAAACGTGGACGTAAAGGAAGATAAAGATTTCGAAGGTCCATATGCAAATTATGAAAATCTTGAATTCGCATTGTCTCTAGAATATTATGAAAATGCAAAAGATTTGCTGAAGAAAGCTGGCGTCACCCAAAGTGAACTAGATGCTCTCAGTGCTAATATAGATTTAGCAGCAGCTTTACCACCAAAACCAAAGTCATGTTTAAAATGTCACCATTCCAAGCCTTTAACTGGAAATGAAATTCAAAATAAAACTGATGAATATTTACTGATGGAGCCTCCGAATGACGTCAGACGAAATTTAGTTAATCGAAACGTTGGCCCTAATCCTGGTTACACACCTATGTCTCCAAATCCTAATTGGTCACAAAGTTTGAAGCATCCGATGTCGAAAATACATAGAGCAGAAATAGAAAAATCGTTAAGTATACCCACGCTTAATGGTAGTGGGTGTCATACGTATGACGTTTCTTCTAATAACAAAGAAGCAATGCAGAAACGATCGAGTTCAGTAGACTCGGCAAGACTTTTAGAAGATTTAAAAGAATTCGATAGCAGCATAGGCAGTCATGCTACCACATCATCAATGGAAACGCTAAGGAACCTGGCTTTAGACAATAGACTAGTATCCCCATGTGATGATGACCGTGGATGCTACGAATGCTGTAAATCTTCTGAATCCGAAAATAAGACTTCCGAAGAGAGTTCTTCTAAAGACATACCTCATTTACGAAATAAGCATATGGATAATGCAGCTATCAAAAGATCGTCTAGTGTACCTTGCAAAGGTGGTAATCGAGATTCATCAAGTTCTAACGATTCAGGTGTATCGAGTTGTTCCTTAAAACACGGTGGTGGTGAATTTCAAGAGTTTGAAATGCCACTAACGTCAGGTAGCTCCAGATATCATTACATGGTACATAAGAGAATGCGAGGAAACCTTGCAGGATCTATTCATTCTTCTCTACCTCGGAAATCCAAGTCATCAGATCCCTTGAGAGACCAACCGATGCAGTTACACAAAAGTCATGTTCCTGCTAAATCATCCTCTGCAGAAGCCGAAGTTCCTGTGCTACCGCCAAAGCAGTTCAAAGGTAATTTTACATAATTTCCGAGTATATTCATAAACGTCTGACATCTGTAGAAGGGTTTTAATATAACTTTATTCTTTTAGGTATTTTGGATACGCACAGCACTTCAAGCGGGACGTCTGATATGTCAGATTACATTGAGACATTGTCGTTAAATTCTTCACACTCTTCATCTGACACTCAAAGTGGATTAAGGTAATTATAATAGTAATTTTTCTGTTTTTTCATCTAAATTTAAGAATCTTATGTAAGAATTTTAAGGTAGTCCAATGTATTATAAAGAAAAGACCTTAGTTACATTTATGGCAAAAGACTTGCCATAAATTTTTGAATTGGTGATGAATTATCAATATCAAAAACTACTGATTCACTGATGCAATTACCTAGTAACTAGCTTATGCTCACGACTTCGTCAGCGTGGACTACATAAATTCAAACCCCTATTTCACCCTCTTAGGGGTTGAATTTCCAAAAATCTATGCATACCAAATAGCTATGTGCGTACCAAATTTCACTACGATCCGTCAAGTAGTTTGAGTTGTGCGTAATGCGTTGATAGATCAGTCAGTCAGTCAGTCAGTCAGTCAGTCATCTTTTCCTTTTATATATTTAGATAAAGAATACCTAATCAAGCCAAAGCTATAGGAACCAACGCGATACAATTTGATAATATGGTACTTTGTTTGTAGGATAAGTCGACAACCAACGAACACACTTCGGCCTCGTTCGGGCAAAGAGTACCACAACCTGGATCCTATAATTACGTCTATGTACAAGAACGGGAAGAGTTTGGGAAACTACACAAATCTACCCTAGATTAACAAGATAATGATGTACTATAACGATGATGATGATTGATTTATATAACACAGAAAATAATGAAACTTGGAAAAATGGCTGAGAGAAAGTTTACGTGGTTTTAAATGGAAACCATAATTATGTTACAATTGGTATCTACAAGTATAAAGCTGCTATGAGCTTTTCAAACATTCTTCTCTCATCTCTAATATTTATGGAATATACAGGGTGTAACCAGAACGTTAGCAAAAACTTAGCGTTATTATTATACTACCAAAAGATAATCCAATACTATTTAACCATTTGCCACATTTTGTAGTTAAGTATTTTTCAAACCCGCAATGTATAGCGTGCAAAACCCGGGTCAATGCCCCACCTACGACGCGGCCTTGACTCCGAGTGGCCTACTTACGCAACTTTCGTTGACTTCTAGCCTTAGTCAGATGTTTCATTTGCAAAATATCGTAAACTTTTACAAAATATAGGATTTTTTAATTTTTTTTTCGAGTTTTTTTTGTGGTATCGTATCTGCAGTCATCATCAGTACTATCACTTCGTTTTTGCCAACGTTCTGATTACTCCCTGTATTTTGTACAGCGCTATACGAAGATCAGATGTTAACTTATTCTGAACTCAGTCATTTTATGCATGGTCAGTTGGATGTCAAAATAAATATCCAGCTCAAAATTACTTTATTCTAAATCATAAATTAAGCAGTACTTTAAAAATGTAAGTAAAGAGAAACAAAGGTTGTTATTAATATCGTATTATCGCTTTATTTGGTATTTAAATTTTTCGCAATGAACTGGAAAAATTGTTTTTGATTATTTCGAATAAAATACCTATAGTGAAGGGGCAGAGAGACTAGAATAGCCAGGCTTTAGAAAGTTTGAGTGAAATTATATACTTAGGTACATAAATATTACAAAATCATTATCTTTTTGTATTAGCGCAGACTGAATGTTTCATACAATACTAACATAATAATATTGCGGCGCAAATCAATACACGTTCTTTTCCGAAATAAAAATTTGTTTTTTAATCTTAGGTATTTTTACTTTTCAAGGCCAGAGATACTAGATATAATTGTATGATAGGTACCCCGTACCAATGTGATCTCTACTCTCAGGACACTCGGGATATAAATTAAATTATAGTCCGGTCAATATTGGTGTTCCCAACAAAATTCAAAAATTTTGAAAAAAAAATGAGCACAAATGTTGGGAACACCAATACTGACCGGACCAGAATATAATTTATATCCCGTAGTGTGAAATAAGCTGAACGGATAGAATTTAATTTTATGACAAATACTCGTAAGACTGACATTGTATTTTTCTTTATATTGACTCGTAATATAATATTTTTAATTATTCTAGTCAGAAATATGTTAGTTATTTATATTAGGTTAAGAGTTTTGTAAACGTTTTTTTCTAGAGTCTGCGTGTTTAGATGCATATCACGTGCATATTGATCGCTTGGTAAGCGGCGTTGATATACAAACCAACAGTTACACAAAATATTGTACGCAAACGCTAAGCAGAACATTTACATGGTCACGTAAGTTTACAAAATCCATATTTTGCTTACGGTGGGATTGTAAGGAAATAGGTACCATTTAGCATACAGCGCCATTTAGATACAGCATGACTACAGAGAGTTCATATGCGTGACTAAATTATTGTAATTCTTGTACAACAATTGACTGTGCTGACGAGGAACTAATTGTCCGCAGAGGACTAAAGTCCATCATCTTTTTTTTGTGTTTCGCCATACTATTAGACTATTTTTGTCCTCGGCGGACAATAGTCTCTACTTCGTAGGCAGCTTAAGCAAAAAATAGTTTTTTTCTGTAAGGTCTGGTGTTAATTTTAAATCGTACTTATAAAAGAGTGAAAATCGTTTGTAAGGTAAAATTGTATAAATGATTGAAGTAATATAAACAACGAGTCTAGAGTTAGCGCGTAGGATGTAAAAACGTTTTGTACGATGTTTATCACCTACTCGATATTTACCGGCCCTGTACCATAGAGTAGTCCTAAAATAAATATTAGTACAGTTTTTGCAGTTCACGAAGGCGAGTGAACGTTACTTGTGGTAACGTCGTTTACACGGGCATTGCGTAAGTGTGCGTGCATGTCGGACCAATCAGTCGCGAGCAAGCGCTGTCAAACGCACACATTTAGTGTACCTTACTTATACCGATACGACTTAAACACAAGCATGAGCCACTCGCCCTCGTGAAATTCAAAACTATATTATAACATTATGATCGCGCAGTGCAGTATTATGTCATAATTTTTATATTAAATATCATTGCGTAAAATGTCGGGACATTTATGCAAAAAATATATTTTTATCCTTTCGGGACGATTCTTCAATCGCCAAATACGTAGTAGGTATACCTACTAGAATTGAAAAACTAACTTAACATTTTGTATTAAAATGAATCTATCAAAATGGTGTTATTTAATTTACAGAAATTCGTCAGTTAAAATTTGTTCTTCGAATGAAAATCAGTCAAATATAAAATTATAGATAGTGGATTTATTTCCTAACACTTTTCCCTTTACAATTTTTTTGAAAATAAAAATGGTACATGCTTTAAATATTTTTGGATCGACATATTGTCAAGACTACAAGTGGTTTAGAACATTGCTTGTGAAATAATTTTTAGTTTCCATTCCAACTACAACATTCTAATTAGAACGTCATGGTACGAAAACAAAAACTACAATTAATTTTATTCATTAGGAAGGCTCCGAATTTTTTTAATTATTTAATAGAAGTATTAAAAAAAGTAATCTTTAAGAATTAATTTGGCAACAAACACTATTCATCAAGCATCGGTTAGCAAAAATGTAACTCTACATAATATTATAAATAGTTTTGTGTTTAAAGTTCCTAAATAAAGTAAATTCTTTCGTAGCAAAAATGTAAATCAAAATAAAACTGTGTGAAAGTTAAATGAACGATGCATTGAAATGTAAAAATGTTTTCACTTGAAATTAAATTCTAAAATGCAGTTTAACTTTTGTCTTTAGGTACTACTCTGTGGAAGTTGCTTGAATGAAGAGCGTGTTTTATATTATTGTCAGAGTAAAGCCTTTGTAACTAGTTTTTAATTTTTTTAATTATGGTTATTATGGCTCACTCATAGACTGATTTTTAAATAAGAAAATTAATGATAATAATTCATTATGATGAGGTCTGGTTTAAAGTTTTTTTCAAAATATATGTAAATATATTAAAAAAAACTTTAAAAGAACTCTTTGATTTTCAAGGATAAAAATTGGCAGTCTTTGTCTCCGCGAAGCAAGTTTTTTCTATACCAATTTTCAAAATTGGTTATACGGATTAATTAGCCTTTCAGAATCCCGTGGGAAGCCTAATTCTCCAGAGTGAAAAGTAGCCTATGTTAGTTTCATTTCAGTTAATTTAATTTAGATAAATACAAATTACTTAATGAATAATTAAAATATTTTAATGCAGATGGAATTCATGATCTTAACGGCAAAATAATAAATTACATGTACCTACTGCATAATCATTATTACAATATATTACTCGTTATAATGCTCGCCATAATATTACGTTGTTTCGCTAAACTTTTGTTACGCTGTGAAGTCGAGGCGAGTGACTTTGCATTTGCGGAATTATTTATCATAACTCACATAGTATATTACTAGGTGTAACATTCTAATCATCTGTATAAATTCATCCTTATGTATATTAACATAGAGTTGCTCGATATATTACCTAACTTTGTATAATACCTACATATCTGTAGCAACTTCGCTAGCATGTACCCCTACCCCTACCGACTACCCTCAAGTTACCTTTGTATACCTGCATATAAATAAACATTATAGTTATTTGTAACTTGTAGTTTTATTTCGTCTACAATCTGTACAAAGTGTATGCTTTCTACTACCACGTAGAATTAATATAACTGTTATAGTAAAATGTTAGAAAAGCCGCCAGTAAAGAAAATCCCATGAAATCAACCAAAATAGAATTTCGGGAAATTCTTTTTTAGTGGAAATCTATATTATAGAAAAAAACTTAGGTAAATGCAAAGTTTCTGACCTAAGATTAGATCAAGGTTGAAGTTTCAGTTAATATTTCTGATATGTTAGGCATCGTGATTATTAACATTAACATCAGAAATATTAACTGAAACTTCAACCTAGAATAATGCCTTCATAATGCCTAATATACAGAGCGTATAACTAGAACGCAGGCAAAAACGAAGACAGGTGATAGAACTGATGATTACTGATATGTTACCACAAAAAAGACGCGAAAAAAATATTAAAAACATATATAAAAATCTGACTGACGCTAGAGGTCAACGAACTTTGCGTAAGTAGGCCACTCGGAGTCAGTCACACGTCGTACTTGGGTCATTGACCGCAGTTTTGCACGCTACATATACATTGCTGGTTTGGAAAAAACTAAAACTACCAAATGAGGCAAATGGTTATTGGTATTTGATTGTGTTTAGAAAGTACAACAATAACGCTAAGTTTTTGCTGTTCAGGTTACACCCTGTATACAGATTAACTTAACTATGAGTTATTCAAATGTTTATAATACGTATGATAAATAGTATGGCACTGCTAGCAGTTACTTGTGGGTAACTACAGCCATTTTAGATAAAATATTTGCGCACATTTATCTTAAAATCGCATAAAAAAATCATACAAACCCACTGTATCAAAGCGCTTAAGCGATGTTACACCCGCTATATGCCGCTTAATATTTTTGAACACAGAACAATAGAAAAACGTAGATGGAACTCTCGTAAACCAACGTTTTGACTAGAGATGGACCATTTCACAGATAGCATGTGAAAAATCACTTTTCATAGCACTTGCTACCCTATAGGCCTGTGAAAAATTACGGAGTGAAATCTCACAAGGTTTCAAAGTTTACTTTCGCTTTATTATTTCAATTTCGCCTGTGAAAATCAGCTTTGTATTACTAGTTAAATTAATGTACGACTAACGCACCTACCTAACGATTGTGAGTGCGAAAATTGAAAAATCACTTTCTGCGGAAAATCGCCTTTGATAATTATCACTGTGAAGAAAAACTTCATTAGGGTTTCGTACTCCAAGGGTGAAAACCGGACCCTATTACTAATAGGTAGGTAGTCCGTCCGTCTGTCCGTCATGATCCGTAATATGTAGAGAGTTGAAATTTTCACACAGTTGTATTTCTAACAACAAATAATAAAAAACCAAGATGGTGAATTTCAAAATACCATGCAATTAAAATATTAATTTAAATAGTACATAGTGCTTATACTATGGTACGAAAGCCTTCGTTTGCGAGTCTGAGTCGTACTTGAACTGTTTTTAGAGCAGTAGTCGGGTTTTAGTACCGTTTAACTTTATCTTGTTTCCATCTACATTTTTTATGAATCTGTGATGTTTAATATCTCACCGCACGTAACATTTGCATAGCATTACATACCATTACCATTACGCTTTGTTTGGGAGCTACGGTGGAACGGCAGAACAAACAAAAAACGATAATTGTTCTAGTTTAAAACTCCCTTGATTAACGGTCGGCCGGCCATTGTTTTTGTAGCGATAAAAGTAAACTGTAATAAATCCACAGTGAAAAAAAGACCATTGAATTGAATGTGGGACACTCGGAAACGGAAGCTTTTAGAGTTGTGTACTTTAGATGACCATTATCAACCGATAGATGTCCACAGCTGGACATAGGTCTTTTGTAGGAACTTTCACACGCCACCGACATTTTGCGCCGCCGCCATCCAGCGTTTCCCTGCGACTCATTTTATGTTAGAGGGGGGTCTGCCAAAGGTGCGTTTCCGGTGTAAGGTCGTCATTCTAGTACAATAGCCCCTACGCTACCGGCAAAGCCGTGCCGCCAAGCGATTTAGCGTTCCGGTACGATGCCGTGTCGAAACCAAAGGTGTATGAGTTTAATAAAAACTTGCCATACTCTTTCCAGGTTAGCCCGCTTCCATCTTTAAACTGCATCATCACTTACCACCAGGTGAGATTGCAGTAAAGGGCCAACTTTTATCGGAATAAAAATAAACCATAGGCTGGCTGACTAGCAGGCTGGCGGATTAACAGACTTTAAACACCTTTGAGAACACTATGGAAAAGTCTCAGGCATGCAGGTTTCCTCACGATGTTTTCTTTCATCGTTAAAGCGAGTGATTAGGTAATTACTTACTTATAACGCACATGATTTCGAATAGTTAGACGTGCGTGTCCGGGATAGACACTTAGACCTCCCAACTAGAAAGCCGACGTTTTAACCCCTAGGTCATTCTCTTTCAAGTCAATAAAATAACTTGAAAGAGATCTGCCACGGCTGTAGAGTCAAAAAGCTTGCAGAATTTGATACAGCAAACAAGCATCAATTTGTACCTACATCCTGCAGCGAGTCGAGCAGCTATTGTGTGAGACAACAAATCGATGCCGTTTGCTATCGTTGCTCATGGAAGACAAACAGCTGATGCAACGGTAAGATGCTGCAATCTGCGAGATAATACGAGGAGTAGGTAAACAATTGGTGTATTGCGTTTAGGTAAATAGCTTCTGTAGGGTATTTGGTACTCCAAAATGTTCTTAAAGGTGTGTCAAGTCTGCAAATGTATAGTTGGGCAGTGTGGTGAAAGGAGATCCGTGGTCTGCCGACTGCCGTAGTGGGCCGGGGTTGAGAAATGAACTATGTACTAGCATATGCCCGCGATTTCATCCGCGTAGACCACAGAAAACCCCTGTTTTACCCCTTTAGAGATTGAATTTCCTAAAAATCCTTTCATAGTGGATGCCTACGTCATAATAGCTAGTAGTTTGAGCTGAGCGTTGATAGATCAGTCAGTCAGTCACCTTTTCCTTTTATATAATATTAAGAAAACAGAATCACATTGTACTAGGAGTTGTAACTTTGACCCATTTAACGAGTCCGAAGCATGGAGAAAACAAAAAGGTCAAATTCAAATCTCCAAAATCAGCCACCCAATTGTGTAAGAATAACGTTTTCATCGTTATCGTAATCATCAACAAATTCTGCCCTTTGATTGGCTGTGAAAAATGTAAACAGCGAATCAACCAATCAAAGGGCAATTTTGTTTATTTTTTTATTTAATCCAACACCTTATATCTTACATTACATTACATTGTTGAAGATTACGATAACGATGAATACGTTTTTCTTACACAATCGGGGGACTTGTTAACTTAGGTAGCTAACTAGTTTATCAAAACCTATCTATTAACTAATAGCCGATGAACTTCCCCCATAATATCGGCAGGCATAGATCTGATCAGCGTAATGGCTCAAGTTGAATTAGTGAACTCCGCGCGGTGATCGCGGGGGGTGGGTTTGAGCCCTGATTAAGGCCATTAGCTGTCGGCGATGCTATCTTAACTACCTTTAGCTGCCATGTTTTCTACATTTTCTTCCAAAATTATATTGCCAGAGCAAATTTTCTGGTGCGAGGCTTCCGCCGTGGCTAGTTACCACCCTACCGGCAAAGCCGTGCCGCCAAACGATTTAGTGTTCTAGTACGATGCCGTGTAGAAACCAAAGGGGCATGGGTTTAATAAAAACTGTCATACCCCTTCCAGGTTAGCCCGCTTCCATCTTCGACTGCATCATCACTTACCATCAGGTGAGATTGCAGTCAAGGGCTAACTTGTATCTGAATTTTAAAAAAAAATTTGAGCAAAATAATATATTATCCTCATCATGATGAACCCATGGTCTCCTCTCAGAATGAGAAGAATATAATACTTAAAAATAAAGAAAATATAAGTAAGGAAAGTGATATTAATCAATGTGTTTACTAACGATTCTAAACTTTGAATCGTATGATGGTTATTCTTAATAGTCTAGGTCTTAGAAAAAACAATGTTACATGTAATATATTACAAGCAACGCATCGTATCAGTCGTAGAGTAGATAGGTATGTTTTCTAGTTTCTTTTCCACTTGATAAACTCCACTGTAAGAACAGTTGATTCTATCCCTAAATTGGAAAGATGCTGCTCAAATAACTTAACTCCGAGTATGCTTGCAATTAGATCAGCTAAAAGCCATGGTTAGCATATTTCCATCAAGAATAATTAATCTGTACGCTTAGTTTAAGATTTTACGTCTCACCAAACGTTGCTAGAATTCGAGAGTCGAAACATAATACCGTCGAAGTAAAATGAACCTGAAGACACTTAAATTGAAGTCAAAAATTCAATGCATCTGGTTTTAATTTCGCAACGTTTCCGCTTGGAGCGCTGGCTGTAGATGTGTACACAAGCTTGAGCTTTAAAACCAGGTAGGTTAAGATCCAGTTTACTATAATGCGGAAGGTTTTCAACACTCGAATACTATCAACGTTGCTGAAACATACGTCTCGTACTAACCGTACGGTACCCGTAGTACAAGATTTTACGTCTCACCAAACCAAACCAAATTCGAGAGTCGAAATACTTCCGCGTCACAGTAAACTGGATCTTAAATGCCGTGTTTTAAAGCTCAAGTTTGTCTACACTTCTACAGCCAGCGCTCCAAGCGGAAACATTGCGAAATTAAAATCAGTGGCGTTGAATATTTGACTTTAATTCAAGGCAGTTTAGGTCCATTTTACTGTAACGCGGAAGTATTTCGACTCTCGAATTTGGTTTCGTTTGGTGAGACGTAAAATCTTGTACTACGGGTACGGCTCAGTGGAAACGGTCGGAGGCAGTGAAGTGAATCGATTAGTGAGTTAGCGGCGGGTTCCGCACCCGGTCAGTGGTCACCCCCGGGCCCCGTGCACTTACACCGAATATTATATTTTGGGACGCCTTGCACACCCGCACGTCACCCGCACTCGCCCGCACGCACGTTATTAAGAATTCTATTTGCTTTTTGACTTAAAATTATCATGAATGCTAATCCAGAGTATTACTCAATACTCATAAAGTCATAAATATGCCAAGTTGCATTCAAATCTGTTTGCATAGATAGATAGACAAAAAATTTAAACTTTTGGGTTTCTATATCGAAATACTGCTTCATCCGATTAAAATAATCAAAAATTATTTATTACTTATACAGAATTATTCCAGCTTTATGTTTAAGTATTATAAAGAAACCGTAATAATATTATCATTAGCCATAGAACTAGACATTATGGTGATAGGGCTTCGGAAATCGCATCGCCTAGGTAGTAGGTACTTGCTGCTATTGGTTAGAGTTACTGATCCTCGATCAGACGCGTTAAGTATAAGCACTGTAGGCTTTGCAGTATCTAAATAAAGTAGGTATACCTACCTAGCCGGGCTTGTGCCTATTGCAAAACTGGTAAGAGAACGTCCTAAGCTGTTCGATATCAAGGAGAAAACACTTTTAGCAGTGCGAGAAGATACCTTGAAGGAGTGGGTAAAGGAATGGTCGGGAGCAGGCAAAGGGACCTGGACCAGAGAACTCATTACCGACTTGGAAAAATGGCACACGAGGAAGCATGGGGAAGTAGACTGCTGGCTGACACAAGCACTCAGCGGCCACGGGGTGTTCAACACCTACCTCTTCGCAATAGGGAAAGCGCCTACTGAAAATTGCTACTTTTGCGGAGAGGAAGATACCCCGAGACACGCGATTTTTGAGTGTCCCGCGTGCGCGGATCTTAGAGAAGCAGCACAGGGAGCAAGCGACAGTGTCAACGCCCAAAATCTGGTAGCCCGTATGGTGTCAAGCGAAAATGAGTGGCACAGATACGGCCAGATGCTGAGAGCCATAATGTTGAGAAGGGAAGATAGAGAAAAACAAGAAAAAAAGGAGAGAGAGCAACCAGAGGGTCAGCACGAAGTAATGTTACACGGTTCCGTGCTGATCTCGCAGAGGGGGAGGTCTTTTTAGTCCGTGCGAGTCGGACACACCCTGTCGATAGACAGAAGTCCATTAGGGATTTTTCCTCCTCCTAGAAAAAAAAAAAGGTATACCTACCTATATACCTATTATTACTCGCTAATGCCTAGGACTCTCCTGGCTAGTTACCACCCTATCGGCAACCAACCGGTAAAAACCATTAAAAACAAGGGCATGGGTTTATTAAAAACTGTCATACCGCTTCCAAGTTAGCCCGCTTCTTGTAGGCCACTCGGAGTCAATGCCGCGTCGTAGGCGGGGGCATTGACCCGAGTTTTGCGCGCTATACATTGCTGGGTTGAAAGATATTAAACTATTAAAACTACAAAATGAGGCAAATGGTTATTTGTTTAGCTAGTATAACAATAACGCCAAGTTTTTGCTAGCGTCCTGGTTACACCCTGTATAACAGATATGATATACATAATATAACATATTCGGCGTCCCCTGTCACTGCCCCTCATGTCACGTGGAGCCCCACAGGAATAACGGAGTAATTTGACATTTTGGTAAAAATGAATTTTAATGCACCCTCGGAATAAGGGATGTGGACCGTGGAGCCCCGAGGTGTCTTTACTCTTTACCCCATTGTTTTGTGCGTTTGCAAGGCCTTAGATGTTTATATTTACATTGTTATTTTAACTACAAGTAGGTATAAGTCCCGCAAATTGCTAATGCGCGTGGCCGCCATTTTAGTGACATCAGCTGCACTAGACTGAAGTTTCGAGCTGATGGTATATTTTTATTAACCGACTTCAAAAAAGGAGGAGGTTCTCAATTCGTCGGAATCTTTGTTTTTTTATTTTTTTTAATTTTTTATGTATGTTCCCCGATTACTCGAAAACGCCTGGACCGATTTTGAAAATTCTTTTTTTGTTTGAAAGGGTATACTTCAAAGTTGGTCCCATTTTAATTTGGTGAAGATCTGATGAACATCTTCGAAGATAGATACTGGAACTCCTCAACGGATAAGAGTAAATTGCTCGCGATCAGTGTAATAGCTTAGTAAACAGTAGATTTTTAACCAGTCATAGCATAATTCCATGGGGCCACTAAAAATTGTGAAATAATTTTTTTTACAAAAAAAATAAAAACCGACTTCGTTACACAAACACTAAAAATTTAAAAATTATTTAATTTATTACCGAATATATTATATATACAAGAGTTAATATAGTTCCATAATAATATTTTTTGGGGTCGGTGCCAATGAGGTGCCATTGTGGAGTCCCATAAAAATATGAAGTATAGACGATTCGCGCAGCTAAAGCTAATTGGCACCGGCACCAAAAAGTATTATTATGGAACTATATTAACTCTTGTATATATAATATATTCGGTAATAAATTAAATAATTTTTCAATTTTTAGTGTTTGTGTAACGAAGTCGGTTTTTATTTTTTTGTTACTTAAATATACGTCAAATGACGTCATTTCGATGTTAATGAGACATGGTTCCAGCGCAATAGCAATTTGCGGAACTTATATGTTACTAGCTGATGCCCGCGACTTCGTTCGCGTGGAATTAAGTTTTTAAAAACTCTCTGATTTCCCGGGATAAAAAGTAGCCTATGCCACTCTCCAGGTCTTTATACCCATACAAAAAAATCACGTCAATCTGTTGCACCGTTGCGACTTGATTGAAGGACAAACCAGCAAACTAACACACTTTAGCAATATGTAGGTACCTACTACCTATAGTGATAACCATTTGTAATCGAATCCTAGAATCTAAATCATTCCCTTAATTAAGATTTTACTTATGCACGGACGGATCTGAGAAGCCATTGCATTATTTGCCCAAGAAAACCCGTACCATAATGTGATTAATAGAAAGGGGCCCGACCCTCAACAGTGAGGTATACGATGACGAAATAGAAATATTTAACCCCATTCTATGCTTGCAGTGACTTTCTATCTGCAGTGTACTACATCCAACCATTATTTCCCATTAATATTTCCGTACAATTGGAATGGTAAAAGCCCCCGGGGTGGGCACTGGGCAGTGTCCGGGGGCGGGCGGGCGGCGGGCGGGCGGTTTAGAATTGCTGATTGCCATCAAATAAGGCGCCGATCGGGAGTGCCTACTTGTTGCTTAGGGTGGAAAATCGTTCGCTTTTTATAATGTTGACTTTTAGCCTTTCAATGAATAATCGCGTTTTTATTTATGCACTTGACTGCAATCTCACCTGGTGGTAAGTGATGATGCAATCTAAGATGGATGCGGGCTAACCTGGAAGGGGTATGACAGTTTTTGTTAAACCCATACCCCTTTGGTTACTACACGGCATCGTACCGGTACGCTAAATCCCTTGGCGGCACGGCTTTGCCGGTAGGGTGGTAACTAGCCACGGCCGAAGCTTCCCACCAGACCAGACCATCTCCCACTAACAAGACCACAGCGCTTACCACTGCGCCAGGGAGGTCGTGGTTTGGCCCTAGTCCACTGGCCAAGTGTGGATTGGCAGACTTCACACACCTTTGGGAACATTATGGAGAAATCTCAAACATGCAGGTTTCCTCATGATGTTTTCCTTCACTGTGAAAACAAGTGCTATTTAATTGCTTAAAACCCACATAACACCTAACAGTTCGAGGTGCCCGGGATCGAACCCCCGACCTCCCGAATGTGAGGTGGACGTCTTAACATTAGCCTGTCACCGCTGTTTTGTGTACAATATTGTATTGTAAATAATAACCTTAAAATATCCAATCAGGGAACGAAGAGAAAGTGACAAAAACTCAGTAAGAAACGAGTCTCGATTTTAATAAAGGACAATTAAAAGTTTTTAATTTCCCGTCCGGGGTTTTGAGTTCATTATTCTTTTCTCGACTTTAGCCAAGAAACAACTGACTGACTGACTTATTAGTATTAATTCTACGCCTCTGGCGCAGTGATGTGGGCTGAGCTTTATATGCGAGAGTTTCTGGGTTCGGTCTGATGGTCTTTTATGTTTTTTCTTTCTAATAATTAAGTTCTTGTAATCTAAATATATAAAAGGAAAAAGTGACTGACTGACTGACTGACTGATCTATCAACGCACAGCTCAAACTACTGGACGGATCGGGCTGAAATTTGGTATGCACATAGCTATTATGACGTAGGCATCCGCTAAGAACGGATTTTTGGAAATTCAACCCCTAAGGGGATGAAATAGGGGTTTGAAATTTGTGTAGACCACGCGGACGAAGTCGCGAGCATAAGCTAGTTATACATTTAAGCGGTGATAGCCTAGTGGTTAAGACGTCGGCCTTCTAGTCCGGGGGCCCAGGGTTCGATCCCGGGCACGCACCTCTAATTTTTCCGAGCTATATATACGTTTTAAGCAATTAAATATCAGTTGCTTTAACGGTAAAGGAACACATCGTGAGGAAACCTGCATGTCTGAGATTTCTCCATAATGTTCTAAGGTTCAAAGGTCTGTGAAGTCTGCCAATCCGCATTTGGCCAGCGTGGTAGACTATGGGCAAACCCATCTCATTCTGTGGCGAGACCCGTGTTCCATCATGAGCCGGCGATGGGTTAACCATGATGATGATGGTGAAATGGTCCAAGTAACCGACATAATTCTAAAGCGAAAGTGGCAATGGGTGGGGCACATAGCATTTGAGACCCGAGTCTACTGACGACTTTAGAAAGAAGAAAGAAAGAAGAAAATAAAAAAAAAGTTTTGGTTTGGAGCCGCAGGATAGTCCAGATAAAACAATTAATCAATCAAAATAATATAAGATGCGTGGAGTGGAGTGTGCTGTGTGCTGTGTGCTGTGTGCTGTGTGCTGTGTGCTGTGTGCTGTGTGCTACGGTAACCTGCAAGCAATATTTCAGTACATCGACCTTTAGAATGAGATTTCGGATTTGTAGAGTTGTTTCTATCGCTCATACCTACCTACGTGAGTAATGTGACGTTTTGTCAGTCTCAACGACAGAGACAACGCTATACAAAACCGCTATATATTTTATATAGTACTTTTATGCTATATATTTTAGTAAGTACATAAAACAGTTCTTTGTATCCGAATCCCTGCCTCATAGATAGATAGGAATTAATCGAGTAGATGAAGTAGGTACACGGCTTCCAGCCCCAATTGTCTGGAACAATAGGCTAGTTGACACTTTTTTTAAGTAGGTCTTAAATGGTTAATATTTGTCCTATTAGATCAAAAAAATTAACACTATATTTTTTTGCGCCCTAAAAACCGTAAAACTTTAATTTAAAAATATATTTTTCTTAGACAGGTGAAAACACTGTCGGCTATGTTTGGCCGATAGATTATCTGTGCTCTGACGTCATGCATTTGTAAACAACAGCATAACCTCCCAAAGTTTAATAAACATGACTTCTATACTAGTTTACATGAAAAATATAGTAATTATCGTTATTCTATCATCCGAGAATGTAAAAACGCATCGATAAAGACCACAGGAAAGTTGTGGATTAGAGTGCCCAGTGAAATAAATATACGTAACACGCGAAGACTTGCTTAAAGGGATCCTATATCACTAACGACTGCAACCCAAATTTATTTTTGCAAAGATCACTTTGTTGTAAGTCTTACTTAATAACTTATTCAATTTATAAAGAGAAAACGATAATTTTTTACGTTTACTATGAGTTTTTAGAAATATATAAAAACTAGCTTATGCTCGTGACTTCGCCCGCGTGGACTTCATAAATTTCAAACCCCCATTTAACCCACTCAGGGGTGGAATTTCAAAAAATCCTTTCCTAGTGGATACCTTCTCTTTACCTACAAAGAACACACCCACCAAATTTCATGTATCTAGGACCAGCTGTTTAGATGTTTAGGCTGTGCGTTGATATATAAGTTAGTCAGGAGGACTTGAAATTTTATATATATGGATACTACGTTAGTCAATAGGGATGACATTTGTTTGTTTACATATTTAATGACGTCACATCATGGCTGACAGCGTTTTCTGAGTTTCAAATAAAAATAAAAACTGTATTTTTTTAAATTGGATTTATATATCCATCCTGCGTTTTTAATAATTGTTATTGATATATTTCGTTGTCTTAAGCAAAATACTATAATAAATAATCATTTATTGGACGAAATTAGATATGAGTCAAGTAGCCTATTAGCAAATGACGAGTATTTCCGATGCACCCCGCGAAGTGAATCGATCACTCAAGTCTCCAGACGACGGACGCGGGTCTGATTGCCGTCACCCCGAGTCCCGTACCCATTGCTGACGAGGCAGTGACTTGCACGTACCAATCACAAACCTCCTGGGATTGCACTCCGTACTAATGAATTCCGATTTAATAATGCCTAGCAATTTTTTTTGCGTTTTTTGCGGTAGTAGCCATTTTAACCGACTTCCAAAAAGGAGGCGGTTCTCAATTCAGCCCGTTTTTTTGGACATAATATTTCCGTCCACATTATGTTCTAATAGCGACTTCGTCCGCGCGGATAGACTACTTTTTATTTCGGAATATCAAAAACTTAGGTTTTTAAAAATCCCGTAGGAACTATATGATTTTCCGAGATAAAAAGTAGTCTATATGTAGTGTATATCCATTATCCAGGTTTGTAACTATACCAATAATCACTTCGATCTGATGCTTTACGAGATCGAGGGAAAAACCAGTAAACTAACACAAACATTCTTTCTCATTTTATAATATGGGTAGTGATGATGCGCATATGTGTGCGCAATTCGTGCGCGTGAGCATGTATGGATCAACCTTTATGTACAACTACAGTACCTACCTACTCGGCCGAAAGTAATGTACATTGACATTTAGGAAGGTGATAGCAGATTTGTAGAGCGTTATCCCTGTCGTTGAGACCGACAAAACGTCATATATGTATGAGAGACCGCCTCTGGAAGGTGGGAAAGTCATTTGTGGGAATGAGTGTAATATTTTATAATAAAATTCCACAAGCAATTTTAGACTTGCCTTTACACAAGTTTAAAAAATGTGTTAAAAGTATGCTCCTAAAAAAAGCATATTATACAGTCGCAGACTATGTAAACGATAAAAAAGCTTGGATTTGACTCGCTCCAGCAATGCACGGGGCTGCAATGGCTTGTATAGTACGGTATAATAACATTGTAAATTGAAAAATTAAAAAGAGCAACCGCCGAATTTCTTGCTGGTTCTTCTCGGTAGGAACGGCATTCCGAACCAGTGGTAAATTAAAACCACCTGACTATTCATAAGCACTTTTAAAAAGTTTACATGAATAAAAAAACATTCTATTCTATTCTATTCTATAGAGACAACACTCTACAAAGCCGAAATGTCATTCTAAAGGCCGATGTACATTATTTTCGGCCGCGTACTATACGAGCCATGTTGGACGCGATTCGTCTCGCGTATTGTGTGGCCAAGCCTTTAGAATTATAATTTCCCTGTATCAGTTCCAACCCATTTCCACTTGAACTATTGCCCTGAATGTTGCAAATGCGCACAAATGTAGCCATTAGTGAAACAATTGAGCGCGACCCCTGGGAGGTCTCGGCTTGATCGCGGCGGAGTGATTGCCGACCGAGCAATCAGAGACCCCACGAGGCGAGATCCGTAATAAATACGATTTGAACTCATACTAAAATATTAAATAGGTACATTTTGAACTGAAACTGGAAATATTAACAATAACATACATTTTAATCAAACTTTATGAAAATTAGATGTTTTGGTTTTTCCCTTATAATCTTTATTTCATCAGACATCAAAGGCCCACAATGTTATGTTAGTAACCATCTTAACCTATGTTAGTAACTATATTATAATATAATGTATGTTAGTAAGAGACTTATTCTATGTTAGTTAATATAATTAATATACTTATTAACTAATGCAGACATCCAGTGCGCCTTGAGAGCGCTGTCCTGTCTGTCTGCTATCACCTTCAGGATAATGTTGGGACTTCTCTCCAACCTACTTATCGAATCCCCTTCACCTTTATTTTCAGGGTCCATGATATAAAGTCTTACTTTGTTTAGTAATAAAATGTCTCCGCTCTCTCTCTTCCATAGTATACGTAAGTACGTAGCATCATCATCATCAGCAACCGATAGACGTCCACTGTTGGACATATTATGTCTCCTGGAGGGACTTCCGCACGCAACGTGCTTGCGTCTCCTGAATCCAGCGGCTCCCTGCGACTCGCCAGATGTCGTCCGTCTCCACCTAGTGGGGGGGTCTTCCGGTGCGAGATCGCCATTCCAGCACCTTGGGACCCCAACGTCTATCCGTTTAAAAAAAAAAAAAAAAAAACTTTTAATTCGACCATAAAACACGATCATAATTTGTTAGTAATAACACACGCCTTAAAAACTAATGTTAGTAATCTTATAACTATTTACCTAATCCTAATACTATATCTAAGACAGGCCTGATTAGTCAGCACGTGCACCATATGACAATGGTTCAATGGTTTTTGAACTACGTGCCCTGCCCATTGCCACTTCAGCTTCGCAACCCGCTGAGCTATGTCGGTTACTCTAGTTCTCCTACGGATCTCCTCATTTCTGATTTGATCACGTAGAGAAACTCCGCACATAGCTCTCTCCATCGTCCGCTGAGTGACTCTGAGCTTTCTGATGAGGCTTACAGTTAGCGACCATGTCTCGGATCCATACGTCATCACTGGCAACACGCACTGTTCGAAGACTTTGGTCTTGGAGGTTTTTTTAGTCCGTGTGAGTCGGACACACCCTGCTAGCAGGCAGAAGTCTGTAGGGATTTTTTCCTCCCCCGAAGAAAAAAAAAGAGCGACATTAGCTATAATTTTTTTTTAAATCCAAATATCTCTATAATATAAAAATGAATCACTAAATGTGTTGGTCATCGCAAATCTCGAGAACAGCTGAACCGATTTCGCTAATTCTTTTTTTATAATATTCCTTGAAGTACGAGGATGGTTCTTACGGAGAGAAACATTTTAAAAAGTTTGAATCGACTGTTAGGCGGAACGAAGTTCGCCGGGGCAGTTTAAAATAATAATTTAGTCTAACAAAATATAGGTATTAGTGATTCGTTTAATTAATGAAAATGAATAGTAATTAACGCTAGATGGCCAGCACTAATGCACCCTCTAATTAATTATGTATGTACAGTCGTATTTCCTGAATCGATATCGGAATGGGATCGCTTTTAGCGGCGATTGCGTTCCCGATATTATCGCACTAACCAATTGAATTCATTACCCACTATAATGCTGGAATATTCCGTAATCAATCCGTAAATACCAAGTAATCATTTTGAAATTCAGATCTACATTACTTCAGTCCTACTTTAAGAACCACTAACTTATGCTCGCGACTTCGTCCGCGTGGAATACACAAAGGAGATCGCCCGTGAACGGGCCCTCTTTTGTGGCGTCGCGGTGTCAAAACTTAAATTAATTTTTTTTTAAATGTGTTATTTTTTTACGATTATGTTTTATAACGACTTTTTTTCACTCTATTATTGAAAATATCTACAATTACAGTTAGAATCGTAAACATGCATTTATTTTGAAGAAGTATTAATTAAATATAACCTCAATATCAGCAATATAAAAAATAAGATTTTTTTATAACCAGGGTGAATAAATAGAAATCGTTTGCAGAATATAAAGAGTTAATTATTTGTCTACAAAATAAAATTAAAACCATGGTGACACAACAATTATATTAGGGGGGGCCCAAAGCTCCTAAGTAAATGGGCAATCTCTTTTCGAACCCTTATTTCACCCCCCTAGGGGTGGAATTTTCAAAAATCCTCTCTTAGCGGATGCCTGCGTCAAAATAGCTATCTGCATGCCAAATTTCAGCCCGATCCGTCCAGTAGTTTTGAGCTGTGCGTTGATAGATCAGTCAGTCAGTCAGTCACCTTTTCCTTTTATATATTTAGACGCTAGATGGCCAGCATTATTTTACCCTCTAATTAATTATGTATGTACAGTCGTATTTCCTGAATCGATACCTATCGGAATGGGATCGCTTTTAGCGGCGATCGCGTTCCCGATATTATCGCACTAACCAATTGAATTAATTACCGACTATAATGCTGCAATACTCCGTAATCAATCCGTAAATAAGTACCAGTAAACATATTGAAATTGAGATCTACACTTCCTACTTTAAGATTCATTCATCTCAACAAATCAAGTGGCTCGATAGCTCAACGGTTTTAAAGGAGCGGACTGAAAATCCGAAAGGTCGCCGGTTCAAACGGTACTGAGCACTGATCTCTTGTAATTATACATTAAAGCCTTGATAGTTGGCCTTTCAGTTGGTAGGTCGAGGGTCCGATCCCGGGCTTGTAACTTTTCGAAGTTATGTGCGCTTTAAGCAATTAAATATCACTGGATTTAACGATTAAGCGATAAAGGAAAACATCGTGAGGAAATCTGCATGAGAGTTCTCCATAATGTTCTCAAAGGCGTGTGAAGTCTACCAATCCGCACATGGCCAACGTGGTAGACTATGGTCTAACCCTTTTCTCGGCTCAGTAGTGAACCGGCGATGGATTGATCATGATGATGATGATCATATTTTTTCATGGTGGTTTCGTGGTTTGTATCGTGGTATATAATATACAGCACGTGACAGTTCGAGATGGCAATCGAGGTGGGACGCCCCGCACACCCACACAGCCCCCGCGGTAACCCGATGCGGGATAGCGCGGGTGACGTGCCGGTGTGCGGGGCGTCTCCCCGCCTCACACCCGGATTGCCATCTAGATCTGTCGCGTAAGTACTATACTTGGATACCTACTTATATACCTACTAAACTTATGCCAGGAATGCGTTGCAATACACTATGTCAGAAAACGCCACGAAAGTGTCAAACACAACTGTACAAAATGTCAACTGAATCGGAGAACTTTACGTGGTTCAACAAGTCTCTGTACCAGAGAACTTGTGCTGTGTAAAATATTTCATCATATTACAAAGAAAACATGGCGTCAATATTTCACAATACTCCAAATAAAAGCGAATAGATTTATTTACAAAGAGGAATTTCCCTTTGTGACACGTCTGCCCCAAACTACGGGGCCCGGGGGACAGTACACCGGGGCTGGGGCGACATTTACATAATACGATGTCCCCGCGTGTGCTGCGAAGAGTTTTGGATTGAAAAGTGAATTTAAGTTTGACAAAGTTGAAAATAGTTTTTTTGCACTGACAGGTTGCTCGATGGTTTTACCTCAACCACTTTTAATAATGGATACACCTCACGCGCCATTTTAACGTTAGGTGTCAAATTTGATTTTGGTCACTATTTTAATGAACTGTACTTTTGACGCGAAGCTCCGCCTGAGGGTGAGCCCTAGGGCTCGAAGAAAAAATTCCATAGGTCTTTCTTCGAGCCCTAGGGCTAGGCCCCCTGGGGCAGCGTCCTCCTAAGGGCGCCTCCTGTGAGGCTCGGACCACGGCTTAGGATGACGTTGGGAGGCGGGAGCGCACTTTGACTTTGCTCAGACTTAAGATTGAGTTAAAATAAGACAGATGTATGTGAGAGATATAGCTCTGTGTCGTTTTAACTCTGTCTCAAGTCTAAGCTAAGTTGAAGTGCGCTCTACAGATCTCACCTCTAGTGTCTGGCATATACTAATACTACTTCGATACTTTGTCACTCTCCAGGTCTTTATCTAGGTAAACCCATCCAAAAAATCACGTCAATTCGTTGCACCGTTGCGACATGATTGTAGGACAAACCAACAAACAAACAATTAACATACTTTTTATAATAAGGGTATACTGTGGCTCTACCGCGGTTGTTTGACAGCTACAATGTCACGATCGCAATCATCTCTGATTGGTTAATGCTCGCTCACTATTGGCCACAATGCATTGTTGCAACAAGAATCGCACAAATTCAGCCAATCAGAACAATTGAGATTGTAATAATGATTGATGCAGCTTTTAGACAATCGCCCTACTCATTTCGCTTACGAGGTAGAGACCAGTGACATGCGGACTGACACCAGAATCACAGAACTACGAAGTTTTTATTATTATTCTTTCTGACCGGCAGGACTCTGTGAACTTTCTATTCTATAGTATAGTCTGCAACCACGGTGGTAACTGTGAAGTGTGAAGTATCAGGATAGCAAACTTTACAAAAATAAAGACAGGGATCGGCCGATTGTTATCGTTTCTTGACTGGTTATTCTAAGTTGATAGTGTCCTTAAGCATCTAATATCCAAGGAACTCAAGTAAATCAACGCGATAAAATATCCTACAGCGCCATCTATTGACGACTTTATTAAACTTTAATATTATAAAGAGGCCAAACTATCACGGACCTACAACACCACCGCGAAGTGGGTGATCCACCAGGGCCCAAAGCCAAGAATGGCAGGCCCGAGCCGGTAATGGTTAATCAAAAACCAAAAGAAGTTTTTACAAGATTAATTCTTACAATTTTAACAAATAATAATGTAGCTCGTATGTATCGCTAAACTGGAAAGTTTTGTTGGTGAACTGATATTTTATGTACCAAGCAATGACTACTTACACTAAAAAGATTAAAATAAACAAAATGTTAAAAACCGACTTCCAAAAGTTGGATTTTTTTTTAACTCACGTTTTTTATCAAACCCCAAAAAAACAATGAAAATGTAGAATAGAATATTATAGAAATGAAAATACTCCTATTGTTTTTGTAACGTAGATAAGAAAAGTAAATGCGAGGTTTTCGCTCCGAGGCAAATGCAAAAGCTCCGGCACACATTGGCCCGTATCTAAATTACATCAAGATTTTTTAAGTTTTGTATGAAAAACCTTTGTTCTGGTTTAAGACATTTATTGTTCCATAAAGAAATTTTCACTGAAATGGAACTTACAGGCTACGTTCTAAAAAAGTGGGCTTATATAAATTTTTAATGTCTAATTGTTGGTTTTCAGAATCTGGGTAGCGAAAAATATAATGGCCGAAGAGCCATGTGACCCTGTATATGTTCGCCAAGTGTGTTAGGTCAATGTGTATAAAGCGCCTAGAGACTACTCAATGATTTTGCCAAGTAGGTACCGGCCAATGTAAAAAGTTAGTGAATAGTGCCAAGATCCCCTGATGTTTACCCTATGTCATCTTCTCAACCAATCGCCGGTCTACTACTGTGCAAGGGTCTCAGAATTGAGAAGGGCTTAGGTCATAGTCTACAACGCTGGCTAAATGTGGATTGGCTGACTTCACACACCTTTCAAAACATTATGGAGAACTCTCAGTCATGCCGGTTTCCTCACGATGTTTTCTTTCACTGTTAAAGCAAGTGATAGATAAATAAATAATTGCTTGAAGCGCACATGACGGACCAAAACCCCAGATCCTCCAAATAACAGGCTGACGTTTTAACCAGTAGGCCATACTAGGCTATCACGGCTTTATGAAAACTGGCCGCACGTAGCAAATTTACGCCACGTGCCTTATACGCCAAGTGCGTTTGGCGAATGTGAACTAGGCTTTTAACCTTTATAAATACAAGGAGGCTGAGCCCTGCCAAATTAAAATACGCTATAATGTAACATTATATTGCCCAATGTTATCTTTGTTCTTAATTTAATGAATATTTAATTAGAGCGTTACATGCGCCGTGCCCGACAAAGAGTCGTTGAGGTTCAAAAGAAAATAATATTTTACAAGGATAACAAAATGAAGCTAGTTAAAAAGGAATATAATTTATGTAAAGCTAAATAGAGCTTATTTGTCGAGCTCCGATGGGGCAGTGGTGAGACCACATGTCTTACGAATCGGATATCATGGCTTCAATTTCCAGATTAAGCTAAAAATATTAGGGGTTGGGGTTTTCTGCTAAGTCAGTACACGCCTGGAATTAGGAAGTTGGCTTTGTTTCACTCCCTTGTCTTAAAATGAAATGTCGTTTGTTTTGCGTCTAAGCTCTCTCTACTAATTTACCCCATTAGGGTTTAAATTTTCAAAAACCCTTTCTTAGCGGATTGCCTACGTCATAATGGCTATCTGCATACCAAATTTCAGCCCGGTCCGCCCAGTAGTTTGAACTTTGAACGCACAGTTCAAACTACTGGACGGATATATAGCACATTGATATAGATGCATCAGACAGTCAGTCACGTTTTCCTTTTATCTAAATTTATAAAAGGAAAAGGTGACTGTCTGACTAACTGACTGACTGATCTATCAACGCACAGCTCAAACTACTGAACGGATCGAGCTACAATTTTCCATACAGATAGCTATTATGACGTAGGCATCCGCTAAGAAAGGATTTTTAAAAATTCAACCCCTAAGGGGATGAAATAGAGGTTTGAAATTTGTGTAGCCCACGCGGACGAAGTCGCGAGCATAAGCTAGTAAATATTAAAAAAAATCAAGGGCTAACTGCTTTAATTATTGCTTTAAAAATAACATTTTTCATTTCATATTAATTAAAAACTAATTTTCATAACATTTCAATTAAATCATCCACCCTTTGATGTTGAAAGACAATTATATCAAAATCGGTCCATCTCAATTCACATCAAAGAAGACCCTTTGTCCTCCCCTCGATAACATCTAGCCAATTACAGGGATGGGGGATGATAATAATTACCCTTTAAATGTTCTTATCCATAGCGAAAACTCATAGGAGTTTATGTAAGTTTCTTTTAGGTTCAGTTCGAAATTAAGAACGTCAATAATAATAATAGTAGAAACTATCATCATCAACAACCGATAGACGTCCACTGCTAGACATAGGTCTCTTGTATAGGGACTTCCACACGCCACGGTCTTGCGCCGCCGCCATCCAGCGGCTCCACTCCACTCCAGCTCGATCCCGGGCACGTACCTCTAACTTTTCAGAGTTACGTGCGTTTTAAGTAGGTACCTTCTTTGTTAATTATCACTTGCTTGAAAACCTGCAAGCTTGAGCTCCATAATGTTCTCAAAGGTGTGTGACTGTGGTGTGTGAAGTCTACCAATCCACACTCTGTCAGCTGCTATGGCCAAAACCCTTCTCACTTTGAGAGGAGACCCGTGCTCTGTAGTGGGCCGGCGATGGGTTGATCATGATACGTGCGGTTTAACCCCTCGTTATGGTATCACGTGTTTTCCTACTCAGCACAAATAAAGCCACTGCAATGAAGCGACTTGGCAGCCGCCGCGTGTAATTGAAAGTCTGGAATGTCCTCTAAAAGCCTGGTTCGGAGCGAGCCAACAAATAAAAACACGCATTTTTTGTGAAAAGATCGAATGCTCGTACTTTATTTTACCGAAAAAGAGCAAAGACAAGAATCGAGTTGGGGTTCACACTTGCATTTCTTTGGATGTCACTCACTCCCTATTCTCTTTTTTTTTTTTTTTCTAGATTTTTGTAGAGGGTTTGTTTACAACCTAAACATGTCACCCTCATAGGAGCAAATCCCTATTCTCTTACTCTGATAGTACCTACCAAGAGCAATCGCCGAGTTTTTTGTGGGTTCTCGGCAGGAACGGCGTTCCGAGCCAGTGGTAAAATGGTAAATAGTACCTAAATTAAATTATTTTGACGGTTCAAAAGCACTTGTAAAAGTTTACTTGAATGAAAATGTACTTATTTAAAAATCACTTGCTTTAACGGTGAAGTAAAACATCGTGAGGAAACCTGCATGCCTGAGAGTTCTCCATAATGTTCTCACAGGTGTGTGAACTCTACCAATCCGCACAATGGCCAGCGTGGCAGACTATAACCAAAACTCTTCTCATTTTGAGAGGAGACCCGTGCTCTGTAGTGAGCCGGCGATGGGTGATGATGATGATGTATTTAATATGTAAACAAATCACGTGTTTTAATCGCATTCCCTTATCAAAAAGCACAACTTTCCCACAAGAGCACAAACTTGTCCCCCTGGGTGCCTTATCAGTCTCGCTCCTAACTAGCGATTTCCTTAGCAGGGGTAGATAACAGCATTTAGGACAAAAAATGCTAACGACGAGAGTTTTTAACATTCAAGGGTTCTGTATAGAAAATAATAGCTATTAAGTATGGGTAGATACCTACTACCTATATTAATTATAAATAACTAGCTGATGCCCGCGACTTCGACCGCATTGAATTAGGTTTATGGGAACTCTTTGATTTTCCGGGATAAAAAGTAGCCTATGTCACTCTCCACGTCTTTATCTGTACCCATGCAAGAACTTTCTTCAATCGAGGAAATTGTTTCCAACCGTGTTATCATTTTATGATTAGACCCAAAAGTACTAATAGTAAGACATAATTTAAGTTATTGAATTTACAGGTTTCAACCAAACTTCGCAAAATTTTGCAAATGAGCCGTCAAAAATAATAACTGGGAAAAATGTAATTTAAAAATTTTAACTGGTTAACTGACTAATTAATTTATAATTTTTTTCTAATCAAAATTCCAAATTTCCAATTTTTTTGTGTAAGTACAGAACCCTAAAAACGAAGCGATTCTAAAGCAAAATAAAACAAGGGTCTATTATACATTCTACGCTTATTTTACATGAGGGGAGCTATCATTTAATTTATAGATACGTTATAATATGGGGTAGTGAGGTAGTGGGGTAGTGAGGTAGTGGGGTAGTGGGGTGAATTGAGGGTGTATATCAATGAGAGCGTGCGAGGGGCCGCATGCTGTGTGGAAATTAAACGCGGGAAGATTTAGTGGTGCGTCTTAGATTACTTTGTATGAAATTGAGATATATAAATAACGATAGGTGACAGCTGGTAGATATTTATTGAAAAACTAGCTTATGCTCGTGACTTCGTCCGCGTGGTTTACACAAATTTCAAACCCCTATTTCGACCCCTTAGGGGTTGAATTTTCAAAAATCCTTTCTTAGCGGATGTCTACGTCATACGTTGGCATCTGCATGCCAAATTTCAGCCCGATCCGTCCAGTAGTTTGAGCTGTGCGTTGATAGATCAGTCTGTCAGTCAGTCAGTCAGTCACCGTTGCCTTTTATATATTTATAATAATAATAAAGAATAAAGATGAATTGTTTATAGTCGCGGACATCAGTTGGTATAAATAAGGGTAGCGACACACCTGCTGAACGTACGGCGCCGATACTTCAGCGATCACTGAACTATCGGTCGTAGTATTCGGTTGGCGTGAGCGTGACACACCAAACGCGCCGAACAGTCGGACGGGGCGGTGTCGGCCGTTTAGTTCAGTGCTTTACGCGACGAAATATTACGTGCGGCGGTCCGGTACGTGGCGTCGTCGTCAGCCGTGTCGTCTCTTGGTGGTGTGCAGCGACGTGTTAAATTGCCCAGAAAGATGGATTTTATTACAATATGATTGGCTATTATAGAGGATTTGGAAGAAGTACACGCGCCGAACTTTCGGTCGCGTAACGTGTCGCCTAATGTGTCGCTTACTATGCAAAATACATTGAATGCGTTCTAGCCGAAACGAACGCATCAGAAAAGTAGATGTGTCATAGGTAACTTAAAAAACATTGCGAGCGTATTTAACCGAACTTTCGGCGCCGGACTTTGGGCAAGTGTGTCGCTACACTAAGATAAAGATAATACAAGAAAAGAAAAATTGCACGTTGCAGCGCCAAGCTTGACTCGTATGTATTCCGCAGGAAAAAAAATCTTTTGTCTTTCGCTGGGGATATTTATTTTCCCGTCGATTGTCGACCGCAAGACTTTGGCAGCGCGGGGACGCTAACGAACGCTAACTCGATTGCATTGTGCGCTGGTTCCGTACCACAAACGTTTTATTATATTTGAAACTGGCACAGCACTGTACAAATCAGGTCGTTATTAGTCCAGTGAATGCTGGTAATGACCAATTTTTAGACCTTAATATGTCAAAAGAAAAGTCGTATTTAAAAAATTAAAATACATGACTGCACCGAAAAAAATGCATGAATAAAAAAACCGGCCAAGTGCGAGTCAGGCTCGAGCACCGAGGGTTCCGCACTACAGTATAAAAATAAATAAAAATATGTTTTAGAATGCACAGTTGAAGACCTTTCACATAGGTACCCCACTTGATATAGTTATCTTACTTCGAAAATTGAAAATACTAATTATTAGTTCATAACCACAATTTTTATTTGTGTGATGTAACCACAAATTCACGGTTTTCAGATTTTTTCCCAAATGTCTGTTATAAGACCTACCTGCCAAATTTCATGATTCTAGGTCAACGGGAAGTACCCTGTAGGTTTCTTGACAGACCGACAGACAGACAACAAAGTGATCCTATAAGGGTTCCGTTTTTCCTTTTGAGGGTTCCGTACCCTAAAAAAGGACGATAACTCCTTTGAGAACAATATGGTGAGCTCTATCTGTAGTATAACTAAGGTTTTATCTTGTACCTATTCTTACTTCTGTAGAGTATGGCGCTCCGTGGAAAGCATTTCCCACGCTTATTAACATCATTATGTTTTCTATGTAGTTTACAGCAAAACATTTTTTCAACACTTTAGGTATTGTTAGAACTAAATAATATATTATGGGAGAAAGAACGAAAAATTTACACCTTTGTTAAGCCGAAGCCTCGTTATTTCACCCTTGCGTTTTGTTTTTGTATTTCCTAAAGGTACATAGCCGGTGTAAGTTATGAACATAAAGCGACACTATTTTTTATCTTTCATTAAAGTTTTTCGAAGCACTACTGGTTTATTATTTTTCTCTTAAATTTGATATGTCTGTAAGCCAGATTTGTAAAAAAACACAGTTTTTTACAAGAGTTTCCGTGTAATATTACCACAGTGTGTTTCTCAAGAGAAATCAATTGGACGGGCCTGATTAAACGATTTTTTTGCAGAATGAGAAACATTATTATTTATCATAATATACTTATTGGTTCTCCTAGAATCTTGAAACAGTATAAATCGGCAATTAACACCGGTTGCTGATTTTAATATTTATGGTACAAAATCTGTGTCCAACGAAAAAATCTATTTGTTAATACGTTAGACTAACGTAAGTCTAGTGAACCAAGCTAAAATTATTTACTGAAAACATGACATTTTTAATGCAAAATAGGTATAGTACTCGACAGGTCGAGATGGCGATCGGGGTGGGAACGCCACGCCATTTCAATAAGATGCACCACGTTAGCTCGTTTCAATTTTCGTGACGCACGTCCCCATCCATAACCCATAAACCATTAAAGTAAAGACGTTTATGGTAATTAAAAATACGATTCATTTTATTCTTTGTTTCTGATACTTTGACGCTGCCGCTTATATTTTGCAGCATACAAACCAAGTCATCCCTCCATCGCGCCCTCGCGATAGATTTCTTTGCGCGTTTTATTTGTCTCCCTCTAAGCAAATGGTGTTATATCGGGAGTTAATTTTATTTCCTCCACGCCACGCCACGCCACGTCACCACGCCACGTCGCCACGCCACGAGCGGTGTGGATTTCTACGTATCGCGGTTTATGTGTTTGCTTTGATTTATATTCTCATTTTATATTTCAAAATACACTTGCTTATTTCAAAGGTTGGAATGCCTTTACCAATACTTTGTTATATCAAGCAGTGGATTTTTGAGTCTTTGCGACCATAGTAATTGGTCCACTACTATATACCTACAATCTAGTACTTAATCTGAATATTATATAAAAGAAAAAGGTGACTGGCTGACTGAGTGACTGACTGATCTATCAAGGCACAGCTGAAACTATTGAACGGATCGGGCTGAAATTTGGCATGCAGATAGCTATTATGATTTATGACGTAGACATCCGCTAAGAAAGGATTTTTGAAGATTCAACGCCTAAGGGGGTGAAATAGGGGTTTGAAATTTGTGTAGTCCACGCGGACGAAGTTGCGAGCATAAGCAAGTTATTTATAAGTAGTACAAGAATTTGTATAAAATACCTACTTGAAACTAAAATTAAGAAATCTGAAACCACGTAATGATAATAAAGATTAAGAACAACGACCTCCAAAAGTAACTCTCAAATGTACTTCTCGAGGGGATTAGAATAAATAAGCAGTTTCGGCCTATCTGCAGGCAGTTCTCCTAATGCTAAGCCTTCCCCCCTTCCCTTAGCGTCGTTAGCGGCAAAGCCTATTGCTTCTAATGATTTTAATAGCCTTTGAGATTAAATTAAATTGTTACCGAGTCTCTGTAGTATGTGACCCTTGTACCATGCTTAGCGGAATCCATACTTATTACTAACTAGCTGATGCCCGCGACTTCGTCCGTGTGGCATTAGGTTTTTCTAAAATCCCGTGGGAACTCTTTGATTTTCCGGGATAAAAAGTAGCCAAACCAACAAACTAATAAACAATAAAAATAAATAAACAAATAAACGGATACTAGCTGATTCCCGCAACAACGTCCGTGTGGACTACATAAATTTCAAACCCAAATTCTACCCCTTTGGGGTTGAATTTGCAAAAATCCTTTCTTAGCAGAAGTCTACGTCATAGGTAATAGCTATCTGCATGCCAAACAGCCCGATACGTCCAGTAGTTTGAGCTGTGCGCCGATAGATAAGTCAGTCAGTGAGTCAGTCAGCTTTTCCTTTTATATATAGAAAAGCGGTGATAGTTTAGTAGGTTAGACATCAGTCTTTTATTCGAAGCGTCTGAGGTTCAATCCGGCACCTTTAATTTCGGAGCTATGTGCCTTTTAAGCAATTAAATACTTAGGTATCTCTTTAGGTAGGACCATCGTAAGGAAACCTGTATGCCTGAAAGTTCTACGTAATGTTCTCAGAGGTCTGTGGAGAAGAGAAGGGTCTAGGGCTTCGGCCATAGTCTGCCACACTGGTCCAATGTGGATTGGCGACTTCACACAAAACATTATGGAGAAGTCTCAAGCAAGCGGTTTTCTCACGACGTTTTCCTTCACCGTTACAATGCACATAACTCCGAATAGTTATAGGTGCGTACCTGGAATCGAACCCCCGACCTCCCGAAAAGAAGGCCGACGTCTTAAATCACTGCTTTTTAATCATTTAATGTAGGTATGCAATAAGTACTAATCTAATCACTTTTCCGTTTCCAGGTAATTACCGGAGTAAAAACAAACGCGTAAACTTGCAAACAGGTTGGTTTCGTTTAATTTTTCAACGTTTCCGCGGAAACTCGCTCGCAATTGTTTTGAGTTCGCTCGCAGTTCCGCAATTCCGCAATTCCGCACTAATTACAGAACGGAAGCTTCATATTTAGATATTGTGGCGGGAAGTCGTGCGCGGCAACAGTAATGAATAATTTGCATTCGTTGTACGAAATTGACTCGTTAGTCGTTAGGTATGCCGTACATTCCATCCTACAAATTTCTTATAAGTACCTATCTACAAATAAAGTAAAAAGTCAAAAATTCTGTTTTTAGGGTTCCGTACCTCAAAAGGAAGAACGGAACCCTTATAGGATCACTTTGTTGTCTGTCTGTCTGTCTGTCGGTCTGTCAAGAAACCTACAGGATACTTCCCGTTGACCTAGAATCATGAAATTTGGCAGCTAGGTAGGTCTTATAGCAGACATTATGGAACAAATCTGAAAACCGTGAATTTGTGGTTACATCACACAAAAAAAATTAAATTGTGGTCATGAACTAATAAAAAAAAAAAAAAAAAAAATATCTTTATTTAACAAAAACACGTTATTTTGGCGTCGGTTACTAGTGGTCTCCACACTAGGTAAAACCTGTGACGTGGAGACCAAATTAATAATTAGTATTAATTAATAATAATTAGTATTTTTAATTATCAAAGTAAGATAACAATATCAAGTGGAGTATCATATGGTAGGACTCAGTGGCGTGCAGAGGGTTAAACGCCAGGGTAAGCATTAGTTAGGTAAGCAAGCCAAAGGATAATGACCATTGAGCAATTTCAACTGAGTTAACTATTTCTTGGGTAAGCAGCGCTTTTATGCCTCTATGAGTTGCAGGCCACTGGTAGGACTTCACCTGTGGATTTTAAAACAGATTTTTATTTATTTTTATGATTTATCGTTAAAAATTGTCGAAAAAATACGACTGTAGTACGGAATCCTCGGAACACTTGGCCGGTTTTTTGATTTGGAAATTTGGAATTTTACAATTTCTAAAAATTTTCTCGTTGTAGCGTTCCAGTATAATGTCGTGTAGAAACCAAAGAAGTATCTAGGGTTTGATAATAACTGCCATACCCCTTCCAGGTAGTCCGCTCCCATCTTAGACTGTTTCATCACTTACCACCACGTGAGATTACAATCAAGGGCAAACTTATGCCTGAATTAAAAAAATCATTAAAGAAGGAGCTTCACAGTAACGTAGCAAATTGCAAAATAACGTTATTATCTTTCAGCTCCTAGACTAGAACTATTAGATCGATCGCCTTAATTATTTGTTCAATGGCCGAGGCTAGGAGAAAACGCAATATTGAAGTTACGCCGCAAAGCGCAACTTCAGATATAATAAGCGTCTTAATACAACCGCTTTGATTATCCTCTTGACCATCTTCCATTTGAACTTCAACCTTAAATCGCTGTTTATATGATCGAAATTTGGTTGACTATAAAATTATTGTGGGTTGGGTAATATTTTCAGTTTTATTTCGTTACTAATATGATTGCTTTTTGAATGGGACCGAGTTATCAATAAAATGGAGTGTTCTGCCAAAAGCGTTCCGAATTTGACTAAATGTTATTATAATAGAAACGCCTCGTAATTAAAACAATTGTCGACCGTAATAGTCGCGCTTACGAGCGAAGTCGTGTTAAGCGGTTTGAGCGTTTCGAGCGTAAATATGTGATAATCGCTTACAAACTGATTCGTACGATTGTGCGTAGTGTAATTATTTGTTTAGTGTAATGTGCTGCGATTTACGTTCGGTAATTAATAACTGGGGTGTGGGAGCTAGTTAGTTCGGGAGTTTCATTAAAAACTAATTATTCACGGGGTGGTTCATTTCATTTTGTGATAGCATTTGAACTCGAATCTAAATATATAAAATCAAAGTCCTGACTGACTGACTGACTTATATATCAACGCTCAGCCTACACCGCTGGTCCTAGAGACATGAAATTTTGAGGGTGGGATCTTTGTAAAGATTAGGTACCTATCAAGAAAGGATTTTTCGAAATTCCACACCTCGATTTTCTAACTTCCATCCGAGCGAAGCCGGGGCGGGTCAGCTAGTCTAAATATATAAAAGGAAAAGGTCTTTTTATATATTTAGATTTTATAGATTTAGTGACTGACTGACTGATCTATCAACGTACAGCTCAAACTACTGGACGGATCGAGCTGTGGCATGCAGATGGTTATTATGACGTAAGAACTCTCAGGCATGCAGGTTTCTTCACTATATGGTTTTCCTTCACAGTTAAAGTGCTATTTGTTATGTATTACTGCTGCAAATTATATTTTTAACTCCGAAAAGTTAGAAATACGTGTCCGCCGCCATCGAATTCTGACCTCCCGGTTAGGAAGCGAACGTCTTTACCACTAGGCCATCACGATTTTTTCTTCAAGTAGTTAAGTAGAAATCCGTCACAGAATATTCAGCAACAATTCCAGAATATCGCGCGAAACAATCCTCGGTTCCCTCACTCTGAATTTTTAAAGAGTCACCATGTTTTTCCTATTACGAAATCCGATTCGGGCCCCCGCCGCTAAATACTTGAAAGTCTAATTGAATAAACGTGTTCCGATACCCGGGATAATCGACCGGCGTCGATGAAGCGAACTTGGGCCCGGGACTAAGCCGTGGACTTTTGAAATACAGGTTTGCCTCAATGCCGGCGTTCTTTAGTACACTTACAATTTACCTACGCCTCGCTAGCACGAGGGAAATTCTATCAAAAATCTTAACTAGCTGATGCCCGAGACTTCGTTCACGTGGAAGTGGTTCCGTTTCCCAGGGGATTTTTAATTTGATTTTGATTTTCCGGAATAAAAAGCCTATGTCACTCTCCAGGTCTTTATCTATACCCATGCAAAAAAACACGTCAATCCGTTGCACCGTTGCGACGTGATTGAAGGACAAACCAACAAACGAACATAAAATTAAAACGAAACTTTAAAACCTACCTATGGTACTAAATGTAGGTACCTATGCTAAATGATGTTATAAGGAACTTAACTAAGTATGATTTAGGAGGACCTATTCAATGATATCCCATTTGGCATTATTAAAGAGTTGGTAGGTATACATTAGTAGAGTAGGTAACAATTTTAGAAGAAGGATATTGCATTTTTTACAAAAAAAAATTAACCATACAATTGTTTATAGTATTTTATGAAAAGTTAATTTTTGACGTCAAAAACTGTAATAAAATCAACAATTTCTCAAAACACCAGTACCCGTAGTACAAGATTTTACGTCTCACCAAACCAAACCAAATTCGAGAGTCGAAATACTTCCGCGTTACAGTAAAATGGACCTAAACAGCCTTGAATTGAAGTCAAACATTCAATGCCACTGATTTTAATTTCGCGATGTTTCCGCTTGGAGCGCTGGCTGTAGAAGTGTAGACAAACTTGAGCTTTAAAACAAGGCATTTAAGATCCAGTTTACTGTAACGCGGAAGTATTTCGACTCTGGAATTTGGTTTGGTTTGGTGAGACGTAAAATCTTGTACTACGGGTACAGCACCCGACGCCGCTAACGCCGCCATATTAAAAAACAAATTTGCAATTTGAAAAGCAGAAACCTCGCTGCTTCGCAAACTTTTTCTATTTTCATAAAGCGCGCTTTTTATCTTGCTGCGATGCGTGCGGAGTGCGGAGTGCGGACGGGACCCGGGAGTGCGGAAGCGGTCAGAGCGGTCGCCACTTTCCATTCAAAAGTTTCGTTCACTGAACGACCGGAACGAACGGGTGAATGGAACGAACAACGGACGTATTAAAGCGGGAAACTTTATCCACGCGCAAATATAAATCTAAGTTTTTATTATTGTTGCGGAATAGGGCGGGAATATTGTTAGCATTTTACGATGCAAAATGTACAATTGTACAATGTGTTGTTTTGTAATTTATTCATATAATAGGACACATCATTTTAATTTTTTAGGGTTCCGTACCTCTAAAAGGAAAAACGGAACCCTTATAGGATCACTTTGTTGTCTGTCGGTCTGTCAAGAAACCTACAGGGTACTTTCCGTTGACCTAGAATCATGAAATTTAGCAGGTAGGTAGGTCTTATAGCAGACATTCGGGGAAAAATTTGAAAACCATGAATTTGTGGTTACATCACACAAAAAAAATTAAATTGTGGTCATGAACTAATAATTAGTACCTATTTTCAATTTTCGAAGTAAGATAACTATATTAAGTGGGGTATCATTTGAAAGGTCTTCACCTGTGCGTTGTAAAGCACATTTTTATTTATTTTTGCGCATCATAGTTTTTGAGTTATCGTGCAAAATGACGAAAAAATACGACTGTAGTACGGAACCCTCGTTGCGCGAGCCTGACTCGCACTTGGCTGGTTTTTTTTTGGTGATGTAACCATAAATTTACTGTATTCGGATTTATTCCTTTACTTGTGCTATAAGACCTACCTAGTACCTACCCATGAGTCTAGGTCATGAACGGGAAGTACACTATAATAATAGATTTTGTTGACAGACACGACGGACAGACGGACCGACAGACAGACAGCAAAGTGATCTTATAAGGGTTCCTTTTTTCTTCTTTTATTCATAGATTACTGTTTGTCAGCCAAAAAACTACTAAGTATTTATGTAGAAAGAAAGAAAGAAAAAAAGAAAAAAAAGATGTTTATTTTGCAAACTGTGCCACATCTTATAACTAGGGTCTGGTTATGTAGCTATATTGTCTGGACACCCCTGTAATTTCCGTCCAAAAAATTCGGTCTTTATCCCTCGAAATAAACACCCGTGCCTAAAAATAAAAATGTTGAGCACACGACAAACAAAGTAAAGTACTAATCCCCCGTCCCCGGCGACCTGTTATCACGTACAGCGGACAACGTTTACCCAAATGAAAGGGTGCCTTTGTACATCCCTCAAACCCTACAACGGGCAAAGAGAAAATAACCAGCATCGTTAACAGTGGCTGGTCGGAGCGGCCGCCGCGGGCGCCAGCCGGCGCGCCGCCGCCGCTGTCTTCATTACCCGCGCCTAAGTGACCATTAAAATTCATTTTTAGGCCCCCTGGCCACAACGAGCCCCTACAACAGACGGCGGGCTACAGGGTTGGTTACAATATGCGTTAAACGCGTGGTAGATTACACTTTAGACTTTTTGTTGTATTTTTATTTTCCCGCAATAGGCTGCAATCGTGGAATTAATTTAAACTTTTAGTCGCGCGCGTGGTCGAGCGACACGATTACGTATACGACAAGGGCTGTGTTGGCGTAGTTGTAGAATAAAGACTGCCAGCTAGTAAAATCTCCTCAATATTACGGAATATATTGGAAATGTCTAATGCGAAAATTGAGTAACTTTTATCTATATTCGCAGTAGTGTATAAGCAAGCCACTCCTAGCACAAGTTAAGTAAACTAATATTAGTCATAATTAACATGGCTAATAGTCACCCAGACTAAAAGCCTTCGATTCATTTTCAGTAGCAATCCTTTGGAAAGGGATATTAGGCAGTGATCTAAAAAGATCAATTTAAAATGTATAAATTAGGCAGAAGTTTGTAGGTCAGTATAAACAGCTTGCAGTGTCAACATGATCGCAATGTTGTTGTAGATTGTGTTAATGGAAACTTTTTTGAACCCTACAAGACATCTATGTCCAGCAGTGGACGTCTATTGGTTAATGATGATGATGATGATGGAAACTTTTAGTCGAGCGACATAATATCGCAAGTGTGAGTTAACACCTTTTACGGTAACTTAGCTTTGCAAGACGTTGCAAGTAACAACACTTTCTGGTCGCGGAATGAGATGATGATTCTGTTTTAATGTCAACGCTCCTGTTCCGCAAATTGCAGTAACGTTAACCCGGTTAACTTCGTGTTGCGACGGTGGAGGTGGAGTGTTTTTGTTTGAATGTAAAACAACCTTTTTTGTTTGAATAATTTAACTGTTGTCGTTCAGTTTTGTAGTCAAGTGTGTTTGTTGCAAGTTGGTACCTATTAGATGTGATCACATATATTGTTTTTTCACGTTTTTAAATATGCTTTTGTAGAGACTAGGTATATTATTATTCACTAAACCTACTGACGCAGTAGTGAGGGCTCCGTACCATCGTACAAGATTGTTTTTTTTAATTTCATGGCATTTTTATTTTTTCATTATTTGTTGTTATGGCGGTAATATTGGGTGTATTTCAAACACGTTCTGTGAATATTTCATCGCTCTACCTATTACATTACAGTTTTTTTTTCAAAGGATCATCAACAGTTAATCATCTACATCTTGATGTAGATGATTAACTGTTGATGATCCTTTGAAAAAAAAACTTGTGCTTGCACAAAATTAAAAATACAAAAGTTCTTAGATAAAATGACGAGCTAATTAAAGGTACCACCGCATGCGAATAAAGTGTCAGGAAATTTTACTAGATATCAAAAATAAGTTAATTAAAAATAATAATACATACATAAATAAACTCTAAACTAATAATCAAGTATAGGTAAGGATCAAGTAAATTACTATGGTAATTTACTTAATGCCATATGACCAGTTCATGACAGCACGGTGACAGACAGATGGACGAACGGACGGACGGACAGACGGAGGAGGCTTATACATGACTCCGTTGACACTTTTCGGGTACGTAACCCTAAAAAGAAAAATAATTGTAGCAAGCTGCTCAGATCAGCGAGGACTTCAGGGAGTATTACTGGCAAGCAAAATTCTTATTCATTCACAAAGCTTTATAAAAGGCTTAATAAAGGCTTCTCAAAGTACTTTTCTTTTCTCAAGTTTAGTTAATTTGAATACAAATTTTGGGATCAAAAGGGTATCGTGAAAATTAGCTTTTGTCATAAATACGTAACATTGTTTTTGTTTTGTTCAAGGGTATAATATATGCTCTTGGGATCTGCTTTGATATTATTATATGCCCAATTTTTATGCAAATAAGTAATATGAGTAGGTACGTACTAGATTATTATTGAGTGATTAAATAATTTATACGAAAATAAGAATATTTTATTTTTTCGGTATTTTTAGTCCAACCCAACCCTTATTATCTGTAATATAAAAGGAAAAACTGACTGACTGACTGATCTATCAACGCACAGCCCAAACTACTGGACGCAATGGCTGAAATTTATCATCCACGTTATGATGTAGATATCCGCTAAGAAAGGATTTTTGAAAACTCAACCCCTAAGGGGTGAAATAGTGGTTTGAAAGTGTAGTCAACGCGGATGAAGTCGCGGGAATAAGCTTGTATATAATAAAACAATAGGTACCAACTCCCAAGTTAGCAGGTGTGCGTACACCTTCAACCCCCCTCCTCTCCCCCCTCAACGTCAACATCCCTCGTGCCTTGTTATTTATCGCCGGCTCTTTAATTGTGAAGTATGTCGTGTAATTAAGTATTGTTCCCTTCTCGTCGCTCACAATGACAACTATGGGGTAATTTCACCTTTCGTCACTATTTCCCCATGTAATTTGCATTCGACTACGAGAGAACTTTTCCACATCATACAATTTGCATAACAGAATTATTTATTCACTAGCTAATGCCTGCGATTTCATCCGCGTGGATTCGTTTTGAATATACCGTATGATATACCGTCAAGTCATTTTATCGAGATCGCTGTGTGGCATGGTACATTTTGGCGTGGCGAGGTCCAACTCGTATGCAGAAATTGAAGCTGGTATACGCGGACATAATTATTTTATTTTAAAACTACCTACCTACATTTGTTCGTAATAGTATGTATAGTATGTATGTAAGTATAAGACTACATGTGCAGTGCTCAGACAAGCCGCCAAGCGCTTACGAGCACGAAGAAACCAATATTGTAAGTGTTTTTTTCTGTTTGTGTGGAAATAAATAAATATCCCGTGGGGACTCTTTGATTTCCGGGATAAAGAGTAGCCGTTGCCACTTTCCAGGTCGTTCACTATTCCCATGCAAAGAATCACGTCAAACCATTGCTCCGTTGCGACGTGATTGAAGAACAAACCAAAACACCAAGAAACCAACAAACAAACACACTTTCGCATTTACAATATGGGTAGTGATTATGAGTAGTAATTTCATAATCCATCATCATTATTAACCGATAGACATCCACAACTGGACATAGGTCCTTATAAGGACTTTCTCACGCCACGTTGGAGGTTCGATTCTGCTCATGCACCTCTCAATTTTCGGAGATATGTGCGTTTTAAGTAATTATATAATATCATTTTGGTTTAGCGGTAAAAAAATACATCGTGAGGAAGCCTGCATGCCTAAGAGTTTACAAAAAGATATCTGTAGTCTGCCAATCCGCACTTGGCCAGCGTGGTGGATGACCAAACCCTATTTATTCTGAGACGAGACCCATGCTCAGTAGTGAGCCAGGTGATACGTCTCCGCTTCGCTTCTGTGAACAGCTACTCTATGCGTGACAAATTCTCAGACGTCTTGAGTAGTAAACGGACTTGTACTCGTAGTAGGTTCATACTAATATTATAAATACGAAAGTGTCTGTCTGTCTGTCCGTCTGTCTGTCTGTCCGTCTGTCTGTCTGTCTGCTAGTCTTTCGCGGCCCAACATTTAAACCGAGTTTGATGAAATTAGGTATAGCGTTAGCTTACATCCCGGGGAAGGGCATAGACTTTTTATCCCAGAAAATTAAAGATTTTCCACGGGATTTAAAAAAAATCCTCAACGCATTATCTAGTAGCTATATGAGTGTTGTCACATGTTTTGTCGTGTAACAATAAATCTTTCTCAGAAACATGTCTGCCGCCATTAAGACGCCACGAGAGGCTGTAGTGTGTGATACGGTTTCTTCTCCGGGATGTGGGAACAGGAAATCTTACGAGTTATTCCCACTGGGTAATCTTGCGAGACATGTTAACAGAATGTTACTTATTTGTCTACATGATGGATTATGTGAACAAATGTGATAAGTACAACTTGAAAGAAAAGAATAAAAAGATAGATAATTGACCAATCTTTATATTATTATTATTTATCCGCGACTTCGTCCGCATGGACTACACAAATTTCAACCCCCTTTTTTTCCCCCTTAGAACGATTACGCACGATTTATTTATTCATATATTTTACTAGCTGATGCCCGCGACTTCTTCCGCGTGGATTTAGGTTTTTCAAAAATCCCGTGGGAACTCTTTCCGTGATAAAAAATTGCCTATGTCAATTTCCGGGATGCAAGCTACCTGTACCAAATTTCATCAAAATCGGTTAATCTGTTGGGCCGTGAAAAGCTAGCAGACAGACAGACACACTTTCGTATTTATAATAAGTATTAGTATGGATTGATGCTACCCGTTTACTACTCAAGATGTCTGAGAATTTGTCACGCATTAGAGTAGCTGTTCACAGAAGCCAAGCGGAGAAGTATCACCTGGCTCACTACTGAGCATGGGTCCCCTCTCATAATGACATGATCATGATCCAAACAAACGTTCCTTCCAGTGTTGGGAGAATACGCAGAGAAACTTTTCAGCTTTTATAAAATAACGAAGGTCTGGCACGCGCTGGCTCATAATAAAACTGCCATATATTCTGACAAAATGCGATGTTCAGCAACAAAACACAAGATATACTTATTTTTTATATTTTCTGGCAAATATGCGAGTGTGGAGATACTCAGGCAGTTTCTCACGCGACATAAATCAGCGGCGGCGCGATGTCGCGCGCATTAGCGTCTTTTTGTCGCGGTTTCCGTGACAGATATCGCGCACGATATATTGCGGGGCTGCTTATGTCGTGGTGAAGCTAGCGCGGGGCCTCGAGGGTGTTACATTGTTGTTATGGCTCCATAAATATTATTCAGCGACCCTATAAAGATATATATCCGTTTGTCTAAAAAACCGGCCAAGTTTCGTGTTTTAGAACGATAAAAAAAGCTATTTGGTTCAATTTATTATTAAATGAATCATTCATTAATTCATTCAATTAATGGGGACGTACGGACTAACCAGTCCAACCAACCCATTCATCCCAACGTCTTTTTGTTATATTTCATAGAATATGGCGCTACCATCAAGAACATTGGTAACAGTACTTCCTCGCACACTGTGGTATAACAAGGCACGTAGGTAAGTAACAACTAACAGTTAAGTACATTGTTTACATAAACCATCACTAGTCGATCGGGCGCGGCGTGGCGGCGTGGCGGCGTGGCGGCGTGGCGGCGTGGCGGCGTGGCGGCGTGGCGGCGTGGCGGCGCGTGGCGGCGTGGCGGCGTGGCGGCGTGGCGGCGTGGCGGCGCGTGGCGGCGTGGCGGCGTGGCGGCGTGGCGGCGTGGCGGCGCGTGGCGGCGTGGCGGCGTGGCGGCGGCGGCGCAAGACTCCGAGTTGAAATATTAATTACGCGGTTATCTTTGATCCGTTCTAATTAATGGCTTTAATTAAATATTCCGCCGCCGCAGGAGCTTTCATTAGTTCGCGCCGTGCACCGCCGCCAGCCGCCAGCCAAATTATTTTGATGCCTCCAACTACGATACCATTTTATTGGCCTTTCTTTTGAATACTGTATTTGAAGGAGTATGTACTTCATGATTATGATCAACACATCGCCGGCTCACTACAGAGCACGGTTCTCCTCTCGAAGGAGTTTGGCCATAATCTATCACGCTGGCTATGTGCGGATTGGTAGACATCACACACCTTTGAGACCTCAGACATGCAGGTTTCCTCACGACGTTTTCCTACACAATTACATATATTACACAATTGAAGATTATCTAAATGATAAAAGAGCGTGGATTTGACCTGCAGCTCGTTCCAGCAACGCACAAGACTGCAAATATTATTTTATACATGGCATAATTTTGTACCTATATCAAATATTTGAAAAGAGCAACCGCCGAGTTTCTTGCTGGTTCTTCTCGGCAGGAAAGGCATTCCGAACCAGTGGTAGATGCATCCGACTATTCGTAAGCACTTGTAAAAGTTTATACGAATAAAAAAAATTTTCATTTTCATTTTCATTTTCATTTTACAACGTGAAAGCAAGTGACATTTAATTACTTAAAACGCACATAACTCCGAAACGTTAGAGGTGCGTGCCCGGGATCGAACCCCCGAAATTAGGAAATTCGTAGGAGAACTAGAGTAACCGACATAGTTCAACGGGTTGCGAAGCTGAAGGGGCAATGTGGGCAGGGCACATTGGTCAAAAAACTGATAGACGTTAGTCGTTGAGGTCCCAAGGTGCTGGAATGGCGACCTCGCACCGGAAAGAGCAGCGTTGAAGGACGAAATACATTCCAGGCCTGAAATATAGCGATTACTGGCCGAGTAAAGTACCAAATACATAGCAAGTGGAAGAAATAAAGATTTACTTAATAAAATTTTAATAGTAATAAATGTAATGACAGCAAAATAATCGCATGTCAGCATGTTGCAATGAATACTTGCAAGTAAATTGCAATAACGAGCATATAATTTTATGTCTTTTTTCTTGTACCTTTATTTGTATTTAAATTTATTATTAATTATCTAGTTAGTGTAAGTGGCACTGCCGTTCTAATAAGATGTAAAAAAATAAAAAAAATAAAATAAATAAATGGGATCATCCGCCATTAATCCGACAAGTTTATTCTCGATCACGACTCACATGAGTTTGATACTATTTCAATATGACGCATTTAATTTCGTTGATTTAATTGCAGTTTGCAATCACTACCCATATTATAAATGCGAAAGTGTGTTCGTTTGTTGGTTTGTCCTTCAATCTCGTCGCAACGGCGTGACGGATCGACGTGATTTTTTGCATGGATATAAGTAACTAGCTTATGCTCGCGACTTCGTCCGCGTGGACTACAAAACTTCAAACCCCTATTTAACCCCCTTAGGGGTTGAATTTTCAAAAATCCTTTCTTAGCGGATGCCTATGTCATAATAACTATCTGCATGCCAAATTTCAGCCCGATCCGTCCAGTAGTTGGAGCTGTGCGTTGATAGATCAGTCAGTCAGTCAGTCAGTCAGTCAGTTAGTCAGTCAGTCAGTCAGTCACCTTCTCCTTTTATATATATAGAAGAAGAAGATTAAAGATCTGGAGATTATACCCTGGATTAACACATAGGCTATTTTTTATCCCAGAAAATGAAAGAGATCATACGAGATTTTTAAAAACCTAAATCCACGCGAACGAAGTCGCGGGCATTAGCTTGTATATTGATATGTCAGTCAGTTTATCTTTCTATGACTTATATAGACTATTATGCCCGTGACTTCATCCGCGTGGACTACACAAAGCCTATGTCACTCTCCAGGTCTTTAACTATACCCCTGCAAAAAATCACGTCAACCCGTTGCACCGTTACGACGTGATTGAAGGACAAACCAACAAACCAACACACACTTTAGCATTTATAATGTACTGATTCTTTTGGTACTTTGTTTTGTATAAAGTCGCAGTTGAAGTGTGAATAAGACCCCTACTGTTTATTTGTTAAATTTCTCATGTAAGTGAATTTAATTTTTAGTGAGAATAAAGTTCTTTAACCGTATTCAGCTCATCTGTTTCATAGCTTATAACCTGATAAAGGCTATATCTAAAGGAAATCCTGTTTGTGCCTATTTAAGTATTTAGTATTCAAACTCCGCTAGAGCGGTGAACGCCGAGCTTAACTCGGAATAATCCGCCATTACTTACAATTGCAACTATGCACACAGCATTATTGCTCTAATTGTGTTAGTACTTAATTCCTGTTCGCTCGTAGCCCCGCAACCCGCAACCCGCAACCCGCAACCCGGCCTGAATATTATAATGAATATAATGATTCAAGCAACGTCGCTAGTATTTGGTTTGTGCAATGTTCTCGAAACTTTATTTAAATAATAAATTGTTGTAAAAAATGTTACAATGTTTAAAGTTGAAATCTGATGGATCATTCAAACCCGATCCTTCATTTTTCTACATACTTATTAATTACCTATTGTAGGAGAAGGAGGATTATTAATCATGTTTTTTGGGACCTTATTTATATTCTTTAAAATAATTTCTAGACCGAACGGTTTAAACTTGTTTTTCAACCCCTAAGGGGGTGAAATAGGGGTTTGAAATTTGTGTAGTCCACGCGGACGAAGTTGCGAGCATAAGCCAGTAACAGATAAAATATTTGGTTATCTGTTTAGAGTTTACTTCTAAAACTTCACATGAATAGGCAGAGATTATAAAATTTTACATAGTCTGTTTTAATTACTACATATTTATGCGTTGTGTTTGCCAAGTGTTTAAGCGAAGCTCTCTACTCTCTACTCTCTACAGAGATGAGCTTGAATAGCACGCGTTGAGCTCTAATGGATGCTTGAGCTTACAGCCACCCCCGCTGCTGTCTTGAATGCATTTAGCGCTCACGAATCAGATATAAAGCTGCTATATTGCTGTAATATGCATTAGGTATTTAATTGTACTAATAATATTCTATTCGAATAGAATTATTTTTTATTCAAAGAAACTTTTGCAAGTGCTTTTGAATCGTCAAAAGAATTTACCACTGGTGCTAAATGCCTTTCCTACCGAGAGGAACCAGCAAGAAATACAAATGCGAAAATGTGGAAAATTATTTTGATGGTTTGTCATTCAATTACGTCACAACGGAGCAACAGATCTACGTGATTTTTACATAGGCTCCTTTATTAAAGAGTTCCTATGGAATTGATTAAAAAACCTAAATTTAGTTACTATAATATAAAGTCTAATATAAAGTAAAAGTATAATATAAAGTCTATAGTATTGAGGCTAAAATCTTGAGATTTTGCAAGTCGTTTCCAATACACCTAACCCGGTGGTAAAGGGTTATTCCCGTTGAGTCACACCCCCGTGTGTAACACTGTTACTCAACAGGATTTTTAAAAATAGTCGTCCCGTTGAGTCACACTGTTACTCAATGGGACAACTATTTTTAAAAACTCCCGTTGAGTCACACCTAAGTACATATTGCGTGTGTAACAAGTGTTAACTGAATGTGCAATTTTTCGGGATGTCATTTTCAGGAGTCGTTTTCAGGGTTTTCGAGGATGCTGATTTTGATGATGACATTTATTTTCAAATCCAAGATGGCGGACAAGGAAGGTAGGTACCTTCAAGTCAAAGGTGAATACTATAAGTATCTTCTAGACGAGCACACTCCACCTAGGCTACACCATTACTTGCCAGCGCGTCTGATTCAAGAACTAGACTCATAATTTTAAAAACTTGACCGATCAAGTGCGAGTCGGTCTTGCACAGGAAGGATTCCGTACCATCGCACAAGAAATAACACTTTTTTTAATTTTCGTGGATCGTTCGTGGTGGCAATTTTGAAATTTTTAGTATTTGTTTTTATAGCGGCAAATAATACACATTCTGTGAAAATTTCAGCCTATTATGGTTCACGAGATACAGCCCACTGACAGACGGACGGACGGAGGGACAGTGGAATATAAGTAATAGGGTCCTATTACCCAAAAAAGTCAATTTTCTCTACTTTTAATTTTTCAGAAATTCCGCCCAAGCGAATCCAGGGCGGGTCAGCTAGTACCTACTAAATAATTTAAGTAAAAATATTTCCTCTTCGTTACACTCTAGAAAATTATAATGAGATTAAAAACCTAGCGAATCTCTGCAGGAATGTAGCATATAATCTTAGTAGTTGCAAGCAGTCTGCCGTCTGTCTGTCCACTTAAGGGGCCATTAGCACTGAATGCGTGGCGCATTAAAATTCATTTTCACTCCGCGAATGCGACGTCGCACAAAGATGGAAGTAAAAATAGTGGAAACTATCCTTTTCGTGCTTCAAAGGAGACAGACAGACATACTTGATATAGAATTCGTTAGTACATACTTACATAGTGCATGGATACTAGATGAAACTCTATGTATTATTTAATTTATTTCTTCTTACTTGATATCTGGATATTATACTAATTTCGAGTTTGATAGAACACAATTTTTATTTAAAACTAGCTGCCCTGGCGAACTTCGTTCCGCCTAACAGTCGATTTAATTTTTTTAAATTTTTCTGACACTGGACGCTTAGGTAACCTATGAATAGCCTATTTTTCATTGATTTCACATCACCCGAAACCTAATATTTGATATATCGTCGATTCAGGATCAAACCGAGAGTTGCCTTACTCTAGTTCACTCTGCAAGTGTGTACTGAAGCCTTTAGATTTTAAAATCACAACTGTCAATATAGAATAGAATATTAAATACTACGATTATTAATTAATGTCCAATAATATTATAGATAATAAGCATCATTATTAGGTCTAATAAAGCTCTAAAATAATGCGGTGATAAACTTCCGTTAAAATTATTAATATGGAATGCCAAACGTATACTAATACGCTTTTAATTTGCACAAACAATGCCGCAACAGTGTAATGAAACTATCGGCCGCAATTCCAACTAATTAATAAAATAATTAATAGCCATTACCCACCGAAGCCGAACTGAACGACTCGACGACGCTAGGGCGGGCGGGCGGACCGCTCTAAAGACGGCGCAAGTTATAAACTTACGATGTCTTAGCTTAGGGCATTAAAACTCGCACTAGTGCACGCTTGCGCGTATTGTATTGAATTAACCGGTCAAGTGCGAGTCGGACTCAAACACTAAAGTATCCATACCATCGTATAAGAAATAACACTTTCATTTGTTTTGTGATACCGTGGATTCCAGGCCCGCGTTGGATGTCCGGAGCGGAGTATAGTAGTAGAAGGGCGGGCGGGGCGTATCGTATACTGCACGGTGTACCATCAAAATTTGTCTGTTTTGGCAGTTTATGGCGAATCAATCTATAAATAAAAATAAAAAAAATAAAATAAAAATAAAAATCTTTTTTATTCGTATAAACTTTTACAAGTACTTACGAATAGTCGGATGCATCTACCACTGGTTCGGAATGCTTTTCCTACCGAGAAGAACCAGCATACATACATATAGTAATTATTATTTGTATATAATATGTATGAATTTCGCAAATTAAACCCTGTTTCTATCCAATAAAATGTTTGAGTTAAATTCCAAAACCTTGTACCAAACCACAATCAAACCGAGTTGTCTGGCAACGGATCTCTCATTATCCGCGGTGCAAATATCGTTGCTGACGAGTACAATACTTCAGCAGAGTTGTTAGAGTTCCATACTCAAAAGTGAAAACGGAACACTAAGGAAATAACTTCGGTAACAAGGCGTATGTATGTCCGCAGTAGGTCGATTTCGTAAAACCTGCATCAATCATTATTACAATCTCAATTGTTGTGATTGGCTGAATTTGTGCGATTCTTGTTGCAACAATGCATTGTAGCCAATAGTGAGTGAGCATCAACCAATCAGAAGTGATTGCGATCGTGACATTGTAGCTGTCATTCTACCGCAATCGAGCAGCAGGTACTATTAATTACTGTCCTGTGGTATATATCTATATTAAAATAGTAGGTACCTACCCATTTTTAAGGTTCCGTACCTTAAAAGAAAAAAACCGGCCAAGCGACTTTTTGCACGATAAATCAAAAACTATTATGCATAAAAATATATAAAAATCTGTTTTAGAATGCACAAGTCCCTTTCATATTATTATGATACCCCACTTGATATTAAGATATCAAGATACAAATATGCTATTTTCACCTTTCGAAGCTTACTTCGAAAGGTGAAAATAGCAATATTTGTAAACTATGTGGTCATGAACCACAATTTAATTTTTTTGTGTGATGTAACCACAAATTCACATTTTTCAGATTTTTTCCCGAATGTCTTCTATGAGACCTACCTACCTGCCAAATTTTATGATTCTAGGTCAACGGGAAGTACCCTGTAGGTTTCTTGACAGACCGACAGACAGACAGACAGACGGACGGACGGACGGACAGACAGTCAGACAGACAGACAGACAGACAACAAAGTGATCCTATAAGGGTTCCTGGCTGGCTGGCTTGACTGGCTGGCTGACTGGCTGGCTTTCGCAGGGGGATGCGTAAACGCATTTCCCAGCGATAAAAAAGAGCTCATCGTCCACAGTGGAACATGCTAACCACTAGACCGACGTCAGTCGTCCACATACCGACTTTGCGACCAGCAAAAGGCATCTGACCTACAAAAACTAAATGGCACTGCAATCAGTTTTAAGCTTACGAAAACCTCTTAATAATCGCAATCGCAACTGGGTCGTGGCCTCAACCTAAAATAAGTTGCGTTTCACTCTTAACCCGTATATTTAACCCATAATCGAGCTCCCAATTACCTAGTAGAATGGTATAAACGATCTAAGATAGAATAATGTATATCAGTGTCAGATAGGATAAAATAAAGGTCACGGTAAAAAGGGACTGTTGGCCTCTTTTACCTCCAGATAATAATACTCCGTGTCATTCAGTGGGTGATGGCGTATCTCAGATAATTTACTTATGCCATCAATTTATAAGAAACTAGCTGACCCGAACCGGCTTCGCTCGGGTGGAATTTAGAAATCACTGAACGACTCTGAGCTTTCTAATGAGGCCCATATTATGTCATCACTGGCTATATGTTCTGTTCGAAGACTTTGCATGATACATTCTCAGAACAGCCGCTCTAGTAACTGTTTAGTTAAATATCTGTGTACTAACCCGTAGCCAAGAGTAACTTGTGACAAGCATTAATATTGTCCGTAATTGGATAAACTGTTTGCTCCAACCGCCTTTAGGAGCTTAGCTTCAAGCCAAAACTATTTCTGTTGTACATAACAATATGGATGAATATAGCTTGAATATGTTTTGTGATTAATTTATATAAAACCATTTTGCGCTGGAAGCCAGGTTAATTTAAGTAAATTTTAATTATCTTTGGTTAAATTACCTACTTATTACTATAATTTTGTTTTCGTAACTGTATTCGTATACGGTGTCTACGTCGTAGACGCTCTACAACAAAATCTACATCATGATGATAAACCCGTCACCGGCCCACTACTGAGAACGGGTCTCCTCACAGAATGAGAAAGAGCTTAGGCTATAGTCTGCTACACTGTCCCAGTGAAGTAATTTTTAGCATGGGTATCAATAGTTAAAGATCTGCAGAGTGACACAGGCTACTTTTTATCCCGGAAAATCAAAAAGTTCCCACGGCATATTTTATAAACCCAAATCAACGCGGACGAAGTCGCGGGCATCACCTAGTAGAACCTAAATATATACGTGTGAAGTCGTAGGCATCAACTAGCATAATAATCTGTTAGGGCTTTAGGATAAAATATGTTTCGACTTTTAAAAATAAATAAAAAAATAAAATAAAATTTCTTTAATTCAGACCGTGGTCCATATGGTGTTAGTAAATAGTAGTAATATTTAAAGACTTAAAACTATGTTAGTACGTATAACTTACATGTAATTTAAAAATAAAAAGCTTAATTTAAATATTTGCCGGTACGCACTGAGGCACTGGGTACATACACATGTGTATGTACCCAGTGCCGCAATATGCGGCAGTCAGGCTTTTCACTAACAACCCTCAGTATGGCGTTGGTGCTCCCTCTCACTCTGCGCATCAGCGATGCCACTCGTTTGCGCATGACTGAATAAAAGTCATCCGTGTACGCGTACGCAAACATAGCCGATGCACTACAGTGTCGGGGGAGCCCCAACATCACCCTGAAGGCGTTATTGTATTGCACTCGGAGCGCATTGTAGGTCTTCTGTGTATAGTTGACCCACAGGCCGCACGTGTATAATGTCTGGCAGAATGCTTTAAAAAGTGTTATTTTAACATCTAAAGTACAACGAGCGAACCTGCGAGCCAACATATTACATCGGACCGCAATAGCTCTCCTTTCTCTCTCCATGTCATAGTCGTCCTTCAAATCCTCAGTTACAATATGACCAAGGTATTTGAAGTGCGACACCCTCCGAAGTTCTACCCCCTCCAGCGTCACTGGCGGTACATGAGCTGGTTTCTGTGACCCTACTCTAAATACCAGGAGCTCGCTCTTCTTTACGTTATACTGAAGGCCGTGCTCCTGGGCATATCTCTCACAGATTGCCAGCAGCTTCCGAAGAGCACTCACTGATGGGCTCAACAGCACCATGTCGTCTGCGTAACTGATGCTGTTCACACAGTGGCCATCAATCGAACAGCCGACACCGGTACTGCTGAGCTCTGTAATAAGCTGGTTTATGTATAGATTGAAGAGCGCTGGCGATGTTAATCCCCCCTGTCGCACACCGCTCTTCAATCCATACTCATCAGAGAGCACATTTCCCCATTTGACCTGGTTAATCTGATGATCATACCAATATTTGAAGATATTTATCACTTCCTGTGGCACTCCGGCGTCGGTTAATTTGGCCCACAGGATGTCATATCTAACCAGGTCAAATGCCTTCGAGAGGTCGAGAAAGGCAGCATACACAGGTGTACTCCTATCTGTATAGTATCTGACGGTATGTTTGAGCGACAAAATTGCACAATCCGTCGATACACCCGGCCTAAAACCAAATTGTGCATCGTGAATTAGGATATGTTCCTTGAGTTGTCGCTCTAACAAACCGTCAAAAACCTTCGCTGCAACCGTTGCCAATGAGATCGGTCGATAATTACTTTTATCTGTTATGTCACCCGTTTTGTTTTTAATTATCGGTACGACCACCGTTCTCATTAGCTCGGCTGGTAGATAGGAGTGCCTGATACATATAGTGAAGAGCAGTGCCAGGAGCCTCGGGAGATGCGGCCCAGCATGCACAAGGTGCTCCACACTTAGACCATCATGTCCGGGTGACTTACCTCTCTTCATCCCCTTTAATATTTCACAGACATTATTCGTTGTGATACGAGAAGGCACACTAGACACGATGCCCCCGCTGTCTGTAGCACCCCGTACAGGCCGCGACGATAACTGAACCTGAAAATGGTCCTTAAAAAGGTTCGCTATCTCCTTCGGCTCCTTAGCACTCTCGACGCTCACTGGCAACCCCGTCTTCGGACTTAACTTCTTAGTTTCTTTCCAGAAACCTCTAAAGTCTTTATTCTGATGTTTCGAGGCTATAATATTCAATTTAATTTGTACTTGGTTATCCTGACAATATTTTAATTTTTGCTTAAAATATTGTCTGGATTTCCACATTTCCTCGTAAATTGTACCTTGTCTCGGTTTACCGAACCACACCCAATTAAGGAATTTTTGTCTGGCGTCCCAGTGAGCGCCGCGTACATGTTTATTCCACCCTAATATGCATCGCCTACCTTTACTCTTCCGCGCCAACTGGCAATCACTGTGCTTATGACTATATGAAGCCGCCTCCATTAAGCTACTAACTATACTTTTATATAAGTTATCTATGACAGACCTATGCTCTAAACTACAATTATCACATATATTATCGCAGCATTGACTAAGTTCTTGTGGAAACTCTATTTGTTTGAGCGATTCATTACACCGTCTATTATAGGTTTCAATTTGGCTCGGCGTCCGTTCTCCCCATATAACTTTATTCATCGGAGCGCACGGCATATCTATCTTAGGCTTGACCGTCGAGAAATTGCACTGGATCTCAAGCGGGAAATGGTCGGACCAAAACACGTCATAAAGGACGTTTATTGATGTTATTGAGCGCCACGCTGCCTCAGTTACTAAACAGTGATCAAGCCAACGACGGCAGCCGTGCGCCTCGCTGACAAAAGTGTAGGTGCCTGAACTTTCCCCTAACTTCTGCATATCCGCACATATCCAATTTTGATCATAGCAGAAATTAATCATTTCTTTGCCAAAAAGTTCCCCTGGGTGCGAGTTAAAATCACCCAAAACAAATACAGACTCGACATTACTATTTTCAACTATTGCTGCTATTTCACTCAAACAGTTAACGTACTCTAATAAGTTGTCAGACAGGTCTATAGGCATATATACGCAACATACCAACATTTGCCGACCCGACGCACACATTTTTATCGCTGAAATGTTGTGAACTTTTGTTTGTAGTAAGATAATGATGGTAACTATGTATTTTCGTCAACTTACTAATAAGGCGTGTATTGAATAAAATTATTTTTTTTAAATAAAAGGAAAAGGTGACTGACGGACTGACTGACTGACTGATCTATTAACGCACACGCACATCTCAAACTACTGGACAGATCGGGCTGAAATTTGGCATTCAGATAGCTATTATGACGTAGGCATCCGCTAAGAAAGGATTTTTGAAAATTCAACCCCTAAGGGGGTGAAATAGGGGTTTGAAATTTTGTAGTCCACGCGGATGAAGTCTCTACCACAAGCTAGTTACAATAAAATTTGCTGAAGGAAAAATTCAGGTATTTGACAATGTGATTCAAATTGGTACATCTCTTTTAATCTTAAACCCTCTAAGACCAACAGTAAATAATAATGAGCATCAATACAAAGGGGTCTGATAGACCCAACCCTTACGAAGGGGTCTGATAGACCCAACCGACAACCAACCAATTCGACAAGAGCAATCTTTTCGAGCGCCTGAAGTTTGACCAATTTTTCACGATCCGTTTTAAATCTACACGTACGTAACCCACGTTACGGTGAAAACAAAACAACAAAAAATACCGGTCAAATGTGAGTCCAACTCACACACAAAGGGTTCCGTACTATCGTACAAGAAATAACACTTGTTTAAGTAACTAGAAATTCACCGTTTTCGGATTTTAATTTGTCCCAGTGCTACAAGACATTGCTACCTGCCACATGATTCTAGGTAAATATGAAGTACCCTGTAGGTTTTTGTCAGGCACAACAGACAGAGACAACAAATTTATCCTATGAGACTTCTTTTTATCTTTTGACATACTGAAGGAACCCTAAAAAACCCCAAAAACACTTTTTTGCACATCTTCATCGCAATTTATTTCCCTTGGCTTAGGGACTCGATTTATTTCTTGACGAATAGCCTGGTCGCAGGTGTGTACTGCGCCTAACTCTGCTAAAACGATATTGTTATTTTAAACTCTACTCGCAATATAAACAAGGTTTCTTTCAGCTTGTTTCAACATTTGTAAGGTATGAAACAACTTGATGTAGGGCGAATGACACAAGTATGTGGGTATAGGGTGAAGGCGAAAATGGCGGTGATTTTATTTTGTTGGTAAACGTTGCTACGTGGGTCAAATGTATCAAAAGACATTTTTCGCTAAACATTTTCGTGCCTGCAAAGATTCCGTGAAAAGGTATGACATAGTAATAATATTTCTAATAAAAATGAAACTTTACCTGAACGGAAATCGTATCGTACATGTTACTTTGTGTGAAATCAATATTGTATAATGTACGTAACTGTATGCAGTGGCGTGCAGCTCATAGAGGCATAAATGCACTGCTTACCCTCATTGTAATAAATCAATGCTTATTTTTCATTTTAACCTGCCGTAAAATAAGTTCATACCTAAATGCATACCCTGGCTTGAACTCCTGTGCACGCCACTGACTGTATGTACAACATACAAGGTGTTAGATCATTTCATAGGAAATCATCAATATGGTAGGTACAGATAATTTTCAAAATATCCCAGCAAGCTGAGATTAAGCTGTGTGTGAGCTGTGAAGATGTACCAAAAGAAATTGAGCCTCGTAGCGTTATACCCGTGGGAAATATGAGGACTTAAAGAATTTGTTAGTTAAGTCCTATGTGACAACCCTGCAAACAGCTGACCGCAGAAACGAACCCTTAAAAAACTTCTGTTAATGAGAAGGACCGTTTGAACGTTTCTCAGCAGAGAGATCAAAAAAATGTAAAGGCACTAACTATTACCTAATAATTGGTTTTACATACCTTATTTGGCTGGTTAAATGATTTTTCAAACACTCTGTATGCATTACCATAAAACGGTAAAATTTGGAAGCTAAGGTCAAACATTTCTACTGGACAATATTTAATAACATCTTATTGTAAAAAATGTTTCTGCAAAAAAGAATCTTGAATCTTGATAAAAACAAATGTCATTTATACTTTAAATGTAATAAAATTTTACGACAAGATTCACGATGCGTTCAAATTCAAAACGAAAAAGTAAAGTACGGTCCAGACAATAAATGTGCGTAAATGTTCACACTTGCGACACGACTCAAGACAAAAAAATCGCCAGCCAATGACGGACAAAACTAACTACTATTTTCTTCGACGCTTCTCTTTCTCTCATCATCCCGTCATGATGGTACCCGTCAAGTCTGAGAATATGTCCCAGATTACTGACCTTTCTGCGTTTGATGGTCAAAATTAGGTCTCTATTTTTCGTTGTTTCGCTGTTTCTTGTTTCTTAATAAGACAAGAAACTTGGCTCTATTTACAAGCAACAAAAGTCAATAGTTCGATCTCCAGTGTACGACACTCGACAGGCGCCGGAGTCGTGCAACTGATCTCAATAAAATCATCGACTCCGGAGCCATCAGGAGCACATGTCGGGAACAGCCTCCGAATCTTTCAGCCGTTATCTTTATTCGGGGCTGAGCTTCTTTTAGCTAAGTGGTCGTCAAGATATAGACGTATAGCGACCTTCATATAAGGACTTATGCTAGCGACTTCGTCCGCGTGGACTACACAAATTTCAAACCCCTATTTCACCCCCTTAGGGGTTGAATTTTCAAAAATCCTTTCTTAGCGGATGCCTACGTCATAATAGCTATCTGCATGCCACATTTCAGCCCGATCCGTCCTGTAGTTTGAGTTGTGCGTTGATAGATCAGTCAGTCAGTCGACATGCAAATAAAACATCTGACTGACACTAGAAGTCAACGATCATTGCGTAAGTAGGCCACTCGGAGTCAGCGCCACGTCGTAGGTGGGGTGCATTGACCCGAGTTTTGCACGCATTGTGGGTTTGAAAAATACTAATTCACTAAAACTACAAAATTCTTTGATGAATAATTTTTTTTTTAAATAATATTATTCTTATAACTTGTAACATAGTATAGTGAGGCGGGTCGGTGCTCGTGGAATTTATGGCGGTTACCTACGCACTGTGGGGATTTATGTCGCGGCCCGTCGCCGGCACTCTCAACTTACAGTTTTTGTGATAAACCGCCTGATTGAGGACCCCCGCCCCCCGCCCCCCGACCCCCGACCCCCGACCCCCTCCGAGCGAGGCCTGCGAATAACAGCCCCCGCATCATACCCCAATGTCGACCTGTATAATTTCAACAATCGTCACTCGCTCTATATTTGTGAAAGAGCAATAAGTTTCTGGAATGGACATTGTATTTATTGGTGGAAACTAATCCCCACGTAATCCGCTTAAAGCATCATAAAAAACAACCAGTTCTTCCTCCTACATCAATGAGTTCAATATAGAGTGTATAAGAGTGAAGTGTATAAGAAACCCTGATAGCCTATTGATTAACAGTTAAAACGCCCGCCTCCTATCTGGGACGTCAGGGGTTCAATTCCGGACCTCTAACGTTTTAGAGCTATACAAACAAACTATACAAACTATTCAAACAAACTATTCAAACACCAGTTACGGTAAAATGTATAAGGCTCATCAGACATTGTTTCTACCAATAGGCTACTTGACAATTTTTTTAAGTTGGTCTTAAATGGTTAATATTTGTCCTATTATATCAAAAAAATTAACACTATATTTTTTTGCGCCCTAAAAACCGTAAAACTTTAATTTAAAAAAATATTTTTCTTAGACAGGTGAAAACACTGTCGGCCATGTTTGGCCGATAGATTATCTGTGCTCTGACGTCATGCATTTGTAAACAACAGCATAACCACAGAGTACATTATATATACTGAGCATAACCTACCAAAGTTTAATAAACATGACTTCTATACTAGTTTACATGAAAAATATAGTAATTATCGTTATTGCATCATCCGAGAATGTAAAAAACGCATCGATAAAGACCACAGGAAAGTTGTGGATTAGAGTGCCCAGTGAAATAAATATACGTAACACGCAAAGACTTGCTTAAAGGGATCCTATATGACTAACGACTTCAACCCAAATTTATTTTTGCAAAGATCACTTTGTTGTAAGTCTTACTTAATAACTTATTCAATTTATAAAGAGAAAACGATATTTTTTACGTTTACTATGAGTTTTTAGAAATATATAAAAACTAGCTTATGCTCGTGACTTCGCCCGCGTGGACTTCATAAATTTCAAACCTCCATTTAACCCACTCAGAGGTGGAATTTCAAAAAATCCTTTCCTAGTGGATACCTTCTCTTTACCTACAAAGAACACACTCACCAAATTTCATGTATCTAGGCCCAGCTGTTTAGATGTTTAGGCTGTGCGTTGATATATAAGTTAGTCAGGACTCTAAATTTTATATATATGGATACTACGTTAGTCCCCGCGTGACATAGGAATGACATTTCTTTGTTTACATATTTAATGACGTCACATCATGGCTGACAGCGTTTTCTGCGTTTCAAATAAAAATAAAAATTGTATTTTTTTAAATTGGATTTATATATCCATCCTGCGTTTTTAATAATTGTTATTGATATATTTCGTTGTTTTAAGCAAAATACTATATAAATAATCATTTATTGGACGAAATTAGATATGAGTCAAGTAGCCTATTGTACCTGCATTTTATTGAATAAATAAATAAATAATTCATTCATTCATTCATTCATTCATTCATTCATTCATACGTGCGTTTTAAGAAATTAAATATCCCATTGCCAGATACTTCCGTATATTATTTCTTTCATCTTCTAATTAAGTGAAAAACGTAAAAAACGACTGGGAAAGAGCTTTAAATATATTTTCCATAAAAACAGTCTAAAGTTAACCCAAAAACCTCCAAACCAAAGTCGTCCTCTGTAAGTCAGGACGCTCGGTCCCCAAATGTGAAAGCTTTTACCCTATTAACCTATTAAAAATGAAAGCTCGCTTATCCCAATTCCGTGTTTTAACTCTCTCCGTTACAGAATGTCGCTACAAAGAGACTGTGTGATGTATTGTCATGAATATTTCATGTCGGACGCTCGGCTTCAATATTTAAAACTAGTCGCTTAGTTTCAGAGCTAAAATTATTGTAAGGGAACCTTTGAGGGCACCAGATCTGATATCAACTTAATTTTAAAGGTTCTGTATCTCCAGCAAAAAGGAACCCTATAGGTTTTTGCATGGATATCCATGCTAAAGCTAACAACAAGCTAACTAACGTCACAGTCGGAGTAACACGGCGACTATGGTATCATGCGTTTTGGATATTTGTAGAACACATTAAAAAAGTGAATTCTTTAAAATCTAAAGATATAAAAGGCAAAGGTGACTGACTGACTGACTGACTGATCTATCAACGCACAGCCCAAACTATTGGACGGATCGGGTTGAAATTTGGCATGCAGATAGCTATTGAATAAGCATAAGCTAGTGAATTATAAAATTCATTACATAATTTTATAAACTGAAACATTTTTGTTTGTTGCTAATACTATCTTGTTTGTACACTTTTAGATTTTTTCTCGTTTTGTGTAAAACACCGTATTGCAAAGTTTATGAAAGTACTTACTTACTTTTTATCCCGGAAAATCAAAAAGTTCCCACGGGATTTTTAGAAACCTACATCCAGGCTTACATAATTGAAAATATCAGGGAGTACTATATAAATCAAGTATGTTCGACATGACAAACTTGAATCCTTGAGAATGAATAAAAATGAGAAGTAGCGTCGCCATCCGCATCCGCCGCGAGTTAACTGGAGCGAGTTTTTTTAATTAAACATCAACGCATCTGATGCCTCTCCGCCTCTCCGCCTCTGCCCCTCTACATCGAGCATCGCCCGCGTAGAGATGTAACTATCGTACGGAAAAATATCGATATTTCATTTATTTATTTATTTATTTATTTTATATCTAATTAGAACGGCAGTGCCACTTACACTAACTAGATGATTAATAATAAATTTAAATACAAATAAAGGTACAAGAAAAAAGACATAAAATACAAAACGATAAAAGATCAAAGAATTTTGAAAATTTATATTATGAACAACTATATACCACCGCTATACCTATACCAACCATATTATACGAGCTATGCGTGTACTTGCTAAGCACAGACCCTAAATTTAGTTCAGAGAAAGACAACAGCAGGTCGATTTCGTAAAACCTGCATCAATCATTATCAGTTATCACAATCTCAGTTGTTGTGATTGGCTGATTTTTGTTGCAACAATACATTGTAGCCAATAGTGAGCGAGCGTCAACAAATCAGAGGTGATTGCGATATCATTCTTATGCAATCGAGGCCCAGCGCAGCATTGAAAACCCCCCCCCCCCCCCCCCCCCCCCAATATCACGGACACCAAACGAGTCACAGAGAGCCGCTGGATTGGATCCAGGCGATGCAAGACAGTAGCGTGTGGAAGTCCCGACAAGAATGTGTTCAGTTGAGGACGTCTGTCGGTTAATGATGTTAATGATCACATACCATCGTTTACAAAACATCACATTGCATAATTCTAACTAGAAATTATACTGTCATCATAATAATTTATACCAAAGAAACGATTGTTTTGAACGGTAGGCCAAACATTTAGCTTCAAATCGAAGTCAAACATAAAAACATCAATGTAACATTAGCTATGGGCATCCCTACGAAGTACGAGCGGCTGCATTCGATAAAATTCTACGTTTTTATTTTAAATCATACTGCGGATATCTTAAATTAATTTAAATAGAATTTTTTTATGCATTCGTTCGCAGATTTTGAATAATGCAAAATGGCGGACAAGTTTTATAAAATGATAAAATTATGATAGAGGTGGAGAATTTTGTAAAACGCCGAGGACGTATTTATTCATAACCGCATTGAGATATTAGAAAGTTTTTAAAATAAAATTAAAACTAATATTTTTAAATTGTATATTTTTGTACGCTCTAAAAGCTTCATAATTTTGTTCGGATGTTTGTTGTGTAGAATTTTATAGTATTTTCTTTGTTTAAGTGCTAACTAACTTCCCGCACCGGTTCCGCCAGGGGGGAATTTCTGAATGCCTCTTTAGTTTGAGTTTTTACCTACAATCTCTAGTTTCTAGGCCCAACAGTAAACTTTGCATTTATTATGTTAACCGGTTTGTCCAAATTAAAACTTTGTGGAGTTGTTCTTGAAACGTTTGCGCTAATGTTTTTTATTATTCTTTCTCGATTTGGAAACAGGGAAGCTTTTTCAATTTCCCATTCAGCTAAAATTAGATATAACGTATACCTACTCGATTTTTAACATTGACATTTTCAATATATTCCCTAAAATTGAGGAGATTTTATTAGCTGGCAGCCTTTGTTCTACAACTACGCCCCCTGTCAAAGTCATTGAAGTGCCAAAAGAGCCTTGTCGTACTGTGCCTTTGTGTTATCCGCTGCGGTAGGAAGGATGTAAAAATAAATAAATAATTTTATTTTTCAGTTTCATAGAGGTAGAAACTTTTAATATCACTTGAACAATTTTCGCTGGTTGGTTCAGTAACCTAGTTACAACTAGTGCCGGGTCTCATGCATAAATCAGTTCAGTGAACCCCCCCCCCCCCCCCCCCCCCCCACCCCCCACCCCCCGGGGTTAGCGGCGCGATAACTACACTGTAATGTTGTTATGAGTTCATGTAACACTCGCACTGAGTTCCAACTCTGATTGAAAACATAAACTTGTGACTTAGACAACACCCACGGTTCACACTTTTGTTATAAAATTCAAGAATTATCAAAAAATAAATAAAAACATATTTTCCTTCGATTGGAAAGTTTACAAAATTAAAATCAATTTTCTTCTATGCGCATAAAACGAAAAACTTATTTACCTACTGATTGACAGACTGATCTATATTTTACAGCTCAAACTACCGGACGGATTGGGCTGAGGCATGCAGATAGCTATTTATGTCGTAGATATCCGCTAAGAAAGGATTTTGAAAGTTTAACCTCTAAGGGGGTGCAATAGAGGTTTGCGAGTTATAAGTTAAGATTTGAACTTTGAGTCAAAAAATGTAGCAAATTCCAAAATATGATTACAAAGTCAATGTGGCTTAAAACTCAGCGCATGATGACAGGCTCAAAGATTTAGAGGCTTCGCAGCCAGAGCGGCGGAAGGAGGCAGATAGCTGGGGCTTGCGGAGTTTTCACGTTTCAACATTTCAGTTATGGAGCTTAGCTGCGGACATTTTTCAGCGCAAATCCTGCTTACCTATCTACTTATTTTTATGTACAAAATATTTATCATACACTTACCTACTTGAAACTTGTATAAAAACTAGCTCATCCCGCGACTGCATAAATTTCAAACAGCCCCTTAGGGGTTGAATTTTCAAAAAATCCTTTCTTTAGCGGCAATGCCTTTGAGCCTCAATAGCTCAACGGGTAATGGAGTGGACTGAAAACCGGAAGGTCGACGGTTCAAACCCCGCCCGTTGCACTATTGTCGTACCTACTCCTAGCACAAGCTTGACGCTTAGTTGGAGAGGAAAGGGGTATATTAGTCACTTAACATGGCTAATATTCTTTAAAAAAAAAATGACTTCTATGTATATTTAGCGGATGTCTACGTCATAATAGCTTGTTTTGATTTAGTTTTCAATATTTGCTAACAAAACCTATCGCAGCGACCCGAAATGAATCAACCAAGTTTTATTTTCCACAAAGTTTCGCGGTAAATATATGAGATCGATCGATTATTGCCCATTGGAATAATTTCAGTAACTTCCCCATTAGTCGGCGAAGTTGCTGAGCCAGTGGGAATGCTCTTTATGCTCGTAAATGTGATTTTAAAAGCTCGCTTTTTCAATCTATTGGACATTTTCCAATTCGATTTTCTTTCAGTTTAAAACGTAGTATTAGCAGGTTTTAAGTTAAGAGCGGTGGTAGACTAGTAGTTAAGACAACGGCCTCCTATTGGGGGGTCAAAGGTTCGATCCCGGGCTTCTTCGACCCATAATTTTTCGGAGCTACATACTACCTACGCTTTAGGCAATTACACTTGGTTGAAAAAAAACATCGCGAGACAACCTGCATGCCTGAGAGTTCTTCATAATGTTATCAAAGGTGTGTGAAGTCTGTCAATCCATACTTGGCCAGCGTGGTAGACTACGCAGTGAGCCGTCAGCCGGCAATGGGGTGATCATGATGACGATAAATAAGGTTTTCACATGGGTTCATACCTACTCTTATGTGATTAAATAATTCACGTCATACTTCAGTGGCGACGGAAAACATCGTGAGGAAACCTGCAGCCTGAGAGTTCTTCATAATGTTATCAAAGGTGTGAAGTCTGCCAATCCGTACTTGACCAGAGTGGCAGACTATGGCCTTCTCATTCTGAGAGGAGCCGCCGGCGATAAGTTGATCATGATGATGATGATAAGATTTTCATATGACGTAGGTACTCTCATACCCTATTATCCTTGTATTGCACAAATAAACGAAACAACACGTATAACAATTTGCAGAGCATTGTATTCAGCTTCCAAGTAAGTAAAGGGTTGACGCAAACATAATTCTAAAGCAAATATCCCCGAGAGAGAGAGAGAGATTAGTAATCTCATCCCAACTCGTTGCTTATTTGTGTTTTATTTGAGACCAGTACGTAGGCTTAGTACAAGATCTTGTATCTCATCTACGTTCATAGAATTCGAGACTTGAAATACTGCAGCTGTAAAGTAAAATTGACTTTAATTGCCTTGTTTTAGCTCATGCTTACCCAATTAAGGTGCTTAGCTAAGTAAGCTAAGTTTCCTTCCTTCTCGCACATTCTACTGCTTTCAATGATTGTAAGAATCAGTACACTTTTAACAAATGTGGCTCAGCCGAGTCCTAAAGGATAAAATAACGTTCATTTTAGACATATTTTTATCATAATATACCTAGTTTTTATAGAGAAAATGAGAATGAGAAATACTGAATATTTTTTCGAAGTTTTTCTCTACGATTGCTACTGATATTACAATAAAAATATGACCGTTATTTTATTGTTTAGATCCATGTTTAGAGCCATATTTGTTAGAAGTGTACTGATTATTCCACAATCATTGAAAATGTTAGAATGTGCGATAGAGAAGGAAACTCTAACCACAGCGCCTTAAAATCAGTGCTTCTGATTTTTTGACTCTAACAGCCGTACTCAGAGTCGCTTAATCGTTACTTAAGTTTAGTCAAAACGAGACAGAGCTATATCTCTCACATAATTGTGTCTCGTTTTAACTCAATCTTAAGTAACGATTAGCGACTCTGAGTGCGGCTGTATATCAAGGACTTTTAGGTTTATTTTACATTGACGCTATTAGGTTTTGACTTTAAATTTCTATCAACGTTGGTAAGATGTACAATCTCATACTAAGCACACAGCTCGACTTTGCATGTTTTCGGCTCGCTGCGTTTTAAACTGGGTCATGTATCGCATTACAACAATAAAACTACAGCTGAATTACACAAAAATAGACTTTATGACATACTGATAGAGATGGGAGGAAGTGCAAAAAGTCATTTTATATGAGACGTAGATTTTGAAAGGTGTATAAGATGCTGAGTCACATATTCCAGAATGAGTTGCTTCGCAGTTGGGGACTACTACGAGACCTCTACAAAATACCTACCCAGTTATTTTCACAAGTGGTATTGTTCTTTACAAGAACAAAGTAAAAGTACAGTACTAGTGCAACTTAAACAACACAAGAACAAAGTGTCTTCCAATAGAAACTCTTAACTATAAACTATGATAAGTTAATGGACCGATTCTTAGGCTTATAACTTTGGTTAATATTACTTATTAGCTTCACTCAGACTAGATTGTAATGTTAGTAGAGTAGGTACCTACCTACTGCCAACACTTTACGATCAAGAAAAAAAAGAGTGGTATTCTATGAGATGTTAATTTATGTATAAGGCTTAGCAAAAGATTTACTAAAAGGGAAATGTCCAGTCGACAAAGGGATGTGAAAGTGTGTTTGTTTGTTGTGAGAAAGCTCACGGAATTTTTAAAACACGTAAATGTAGATAAAAAAAGTTGCTGGCATCATGTAGGTACTTGGTACAGGGAGTTTGATCCTGTGGATGGACATAGATCATATTTTTATATCCCGGAAAATCAAAAAGTTGCCACTACATTTTTAGAAACCTAAATCCACGTTCGTGGGGATTATTTAGTTGAAAATGTTATAATGTTATGAAACCTAATTACGGCGGCCGATAGTACCGCCCCGGATGTCACATAACCGCCTACGCAGCTCGGGGCGGATGTATTATTAGATTTGGGCGAAATCATCCCGCCTTATTCTCCTGTAGCTTCTATATCGCGTCGCTATCTTGTTTGATAATGAAATGTGTCTACGTTGTGTGTTAGCCTTGTTTCATTAGTGTAATTATTTCGTTTTGTTATTATTTTTACATTATTGAAAAAAAATTGTATTGACCAGGTAATTTCCGTTATCGCACTTGTTGTTACCGCCTTTTGAAACTGAAGTCACGTGTTCTGTTGCGGGAAAGCCGTTTGAGTCGATTGTATAAATGCGGGTGGATGATTTTGTAAGCTAGTCTCGTTCCGACTATTTCTTGTTTTTTGTGTTTAGGTCGCCATTTTGATTGAGTGGTTGCAATATCAATTATTGTACCTTAATCAAGTTAATATTATCGCGTAATAATTATCACCACTATATCTTACAAATCCAACAACCGACTATCAAAAAGAGTAATTTATTATGTACCTATTTTAAATAAATTATTTGAATTTTGAATATTGCAGTTAGGTTATTATAAAAAGTAAAACTCTCGATAAGCCTCTGCGCGTTGTGATTAATATTTAATTTCACTTCTGATATGTTTATATTTCTATAATATTATAATAGCTTCATGAGTTCGTCGAGGTGGCTTTAGGTTTATTAAAATCCTATAGGAAATTGTTTCTCATGATGTAACTCCTCTTCTATGCTCTCTATTCTCGTTTTATAACTCTCTTGTTTTATTTTTTCATAATCTCCAGCTAGCAGGATTAATTCTGTTTAGTGTTTTAAAATCATTTCTTTTGATGTAAAAACGGTAGCTGGGATTCATATTGTTGTATTATCCTTTCTAAACGTTCTTTTGTAGATCTTACGATGTCTTCTTATAAAATTACTCTTACTTACAGTTAAATAATTTATAAACTGTTCTCGAAAATTCTGTTTCCTACAGACTATCGATTCAAGAAGGTTTGTATTATAAAAAGAATAAATCTTAAATAAAAGCTAAAAATCTTCGGTGAAATCAGTCCAATTCCCCCAATTACTTTGGTACCATAGGGATGCATTGCCTCTCAAGCACCTAGGTAACTTTTTCTTTTTCTATACTCCATATTGTGTTTAATAAATAATTCTTTCAATTTTTCCAAAATTTGTATTGTCTCCGGTAGCATTGAAATAAATGTTCTAGCGCCATCCTTTAAGGGGGTATTTTTTTTCTGGAGATACGGAACCATAAAAACACTGAGCAACTATGCAGCAGTAAAATGTAAATTAAAAGTGGATAAATCCACTTACCCAAAAACAAGCACAGATAAGTATGATAAGTCACATAACATGTTGGGCGCTGCAAAATAAATGTAAAGTGTTTAATGAAGCATGTCATTGAATGACGCGCGATGCGGGCGTCGCGTCGGGGTAGTTGCGGACAACAGTGCAGTTGCATGGTAACTCTGTTGCCAGAAGGTAATGCGCGAATTACCTACCTGCAAAGTGTAAACGCGTCACTGGCGCATCGCATCGGTAATAATGCATGCAAATTATTTAAAGAGTGCAACATGTAAGTTGTAAATGATTTATCATCACCACTGTGACCATAATTCTAAATGCGAAAGTGTTTTTGTTGGTTTGTCGATACTTCTTCCTTCTGAAAATTAAAAAAAAGAGATGATAGTCGGCGGTTTAGATGCCAGCCTCCTATGCGGCGAGTCCTACGGGGGATTCACTAAGTCAATAATCATCACTAACACTGGAATAGGCTAGTTGACACTTTTTTAAGTAGGTCTTAAATGGTTTATATTTGTCCTATTAGATCAAAAAAATTAACACTATATTTTTTTGCGCCCTAAAAACCGTAAAACTTTAATTTAAAAATATATTTTTCTTAGAGAGGTGAAAACACTGTCGGCCATGTTTGACCGATAGATTATCTGTGCTCTGACGTCATGCATTTGTAAACAACAGCATAACCTCCCAAAGTTTAATAAAAATGACTTCTATACTAGTTTACATGAAAAATATAGTAATTATCGTTATTGTATCATCCGAGAATGTAAAAACGCATCGATAAAGACCACAGGAAAGTTGTGGATTAGAGTGCCCAGTGAAATAAATATACGTAACACGCGAAGACTTGCTTAAAGGGATCGTATATGACTAACGACTGCAACCCAAATTTATTTTTGCAAAGATCACTTTGTTGTAAGTCTTACTTAATAACTTATTCAATTTATAAAGAGAAAACGGTAATTTTTTACGTTTACTATGAGTTTTTAGAAATATATAAAAACTAGCTTATGCTCGTGACTTCGCCCGCATAGACTTCATAAATTTATAACACCCATTTAACCCACTCAGGGGTGGAATTTCAAAAAATCCTTTCCTAGTGGATACCTTCTCTTTACCTACAAAGAACACATCCACCAAATTTCATGTATCTAGGACCAGCTGTTTAGATGTTTAGGCTGTGCGTTGATATATAAGTTAGTCAGGACTTTAAATTTTATATATATGGATACTACGTTAGTCCCCGCGTGACATAGGGATGACATTTCTTTGTTTACATATTTATTGACGTCACATCATGGCTGACAGCGTTTTCTGCGTTTCAAATAAAAATAAAAACTGTATTTTTTTAAATTGGATTTATATATCCATCCTGCGTTTTTAATAATTGTTATTGATATATTTCGTTGTCTTAAGCAAAATACTATAATAAATAATCATTTATTGGACGAAATTAGATATGAGTCAAGTAGCCTATTCATAGTCTAGCTAGGGGTTTCTTTAGAGGACGATTCAAACGACACGTGTCATAGTCAACCTTTATGTAATGCATTAAGGTTTTGTAGATGATTCACCTTAAGCCTTTAAACGAAAGCTTAAAATGTTCTCCGTTGGAATAACTTCAAACACTTTGACCAATTATGGAATAGACTTAAAAATTTCCTTTCACACTTTATGCAAAGTTGTCAAAGAAAAATTCGCCAAGAAAGTGAATAAAGAAAAAATCACAAAATAGAGCTTCGCTAAAAATGGCGTCCATTAATATTTTAAAGTTCCCCTGAATCACTGACTATGAAAACTCATAATATCGAAGCCGTACAACAAATTTACTTAAGCATAAGTTCACACTAACGTGTATTTGTTTTAAGACATTTTGAAGACTAAAATCTTTAATCAGTTTGTTGTTTGTACAACTTAATCCTCCGCGACGCCTCAAAAAAGTTGAAAAGTCATTTATAGTAATAAAATGTAATCTTTTATAATAAAATTCCACAATCAATTTTCGATTTGCCTTCACACAAGTTAAGAAAATCTAAAAAAGTATTCGGTGTACTTAAATAATAAAATTTGACTCGCCCCAACAGTACGAGGACACCAATTCTACTTAATATAGCGTAATATTGTTAATTGAATATTTAAAAAAAGCTACCACCGAGTTTCTTGCGGGTCCTTCTTGACAGTGCGGCCATTCCTTACCAGTGCAGTAGTTACTTGACCATTCAAAAACACCTCAAAAAGTTTATATGAATAAAAAGTCTTTTTATTCATATTTTCTACTTCGTTCTTGTGTTCCTTATAAACAGAGCCTTAGAGATTTGTCGTTAGTTTGTTCTCGAGTTTATGAAAATTCATAATATCAAAGCGGTAAAACAAATTTAACGGCGAAATGATGCATCTCAGAGACGCCAGCAGCAGCGGCAGCGGCAGCGGCATACATATTCAGCAGCACGACGCGAAGGAAACAAAGGCACAGGAATGTTTTATATAAAAGCGCAATATTTCATTTAATTCCTTGGAACGACTATTTGTCATCGCACGTGTGGTGCGGTTCACGAATCGTTCCACAATTGACAGGTTAACTGTAATTTTTAGTGTCAATCACTATTCATAATATTTCACTACATAAAAACGCTATCACCACGCATCATCACTCACCATCACTACACATATTATAAATGCGAAAGTGTGTTTGTCTCCTGATTTGTAAGTTTATTGGTTTGTTCTTCAATTACCTCACAACGGACAAGCGGATTGGTATAGTTGAGCTGGAAAGCAATATGGGCTACTTTTCATGCCGGAAACCCGAAGAGTTCCCGTGGGATTTTCATGTCTTTAAAATATTTATATGAATACTAGCTGACGCTCGCGACTTCTTCCGCGTGGATTCGGGTTGTTGAAAATCCCGTGGGAACTCTTTGTTTTTCCGGGATAAAAATTAACCAACGTCAGTCTCCAGGTTTCTAACTATATTCTTACATAAATTCACGTCTATCTGTTGCTCCGGTGCGACGTAATTGAAGGACAAACCAATGAACCAACAAACAAACACACTTTTTAACCGACTTCAAAAAAAGGAGGAGGTTCTCAATTCGTCGGAATCTTTTTTTTTTATTTTTTTTTATTTTTTATGTATGTTCCCCGATTACTCGAAGACGCCTGGACCGATTTTGAAAAATTTTTTTTTGTTTGAAAGGGTATACTTCAAAGTTGGTCCCATTTAAATTTGGTGAAGATCTGATGAACATCTTCGAAGATAGATACTGGAACTCCTCAACGGATAAGAGTAAATTGCTCGCGATCAGTGTATAAGCTTAGTAAACAGTAGATTTTTAACCAGTCATAGCATAATTCCATGGGGCCACTAAAAATTGTGAAATAAAAAATTTTTACAAAAAAAATAAAAACCGACTTCGATACACAAACACTAAAAATTGAAAAATAATAGGCTACTTGACAATTTTTTTAAGTTGGTCTTAAATGGTTAATATTTGTCCTATTATATCAAAAAAATTAACACTATATTTTTTTGCGCCCTAAAAACCGTAAAACTTTAATTTAAAAAAATATTTTTGTTAGACAGGTGAAAACACTGTCGGCCATGTTTGGCCGATAGATTATCTGTGCTCTGACGTCATGCATTTGTAAACAACAGTATAACCACAGGGTAAAAATATAGTGTTAATTTTTTTGATATAATAGGACAAATATTAACCATTTAAGACCAACTTAAAAAAATTGTCAAGTAGCCTATTTAATTTATTACCGAATATCTTATGTATACAAGAGTTAATATAGTTCCATAATAATATTTTTTGGGGTCGGTGCCAATGAGGTGCCATTGTGGAGTCTCATAAAAATATGAAGTCTAGACGATTCGCGCAGCTAAAGCTAATTGGCACCGGCACCAAAAAGTATTATTATGGAACTATATTAACTCTTGTATACATAAGATATTCGGTAATAAATTAAATTATTTTTCAATTTTTAGTGTTTGTGTATCGAAGTCGGTTTTTATTTTTTTTGTAAAAATTTTGTATTTATAATATAGGTAGTAAGGTAGTGATAATATAGGTATTGATTTTGTAAATATTTTATTGTAATATATTTTATCTGCAAGTAGTTTGTGTTTTTGAATCATTGTTGTATGAATTGCTAGCAATCGGTGACACACTGTCCCAATTGAAGACATCAGTTAACATCTTTATTACTTCAGCTATAAAAACATGCATCAGCTAGCAAGCAAGCATACAAGCCAGCAAGGTCTATCAAACTTTGACAGACAGAGATTGAATCAGTTAAAAAACAATGTTAAAACTGGAGCTGTAATTTTTGTAGCGTATCACAAGAACATTAACTATTTATGAGACGTGGAAGTCGTGAGAAAGTCTGGCTCGGCGCCATTTTTTCCGGCAAACTATTTATTACAAGTAATATTATTACACTTAGCCTCGTGACAAATATCCTATAGATTGAGATCGGGGATAAGATGGCGAACGGCGCCAAATGTGGAAATAACGAGCACATTACACGGCGAGAAGTGAGAGCCGATCTATTTTCATATAATTATAGTAAACATGTCATAACGTCATTTTGAGTTGTTTTCTTTGTAAAATAGTTGCCAAGACAAGCTTGGTATCGTCATCATCATCGCCGGGTCACTACTCGGGACCCGGCGAGAACGGGTCTCTTTTGATTGATTGAAGCTTGGTATGCCTTCTCGGAGATCCGCAATAAACGTCATCAAAACATTAATTATTTCAACTTCAGCAAATAACAGAGTAAATTCCAGTAAAAATAAAATCCAAGCCAGTCACTAAAGCGTCAACAGGAAAAACACTCATATTTCTTAATTAAAACTTAACGATTTATCAAGTAGCCCGCGCGGAAGACATCCGAAAAATTCCCGGCTAAGAGTAATCTACGAGATAATGAGGGGGGGGGAGGTTGACAAGGGGGGGGGGGGGAGATGCAATTAAATCATTGCGGAGAGTTTGCGCATAATTCCGTTTTGATGGAGCCAGTGCTGCAGGTATACAGGAAGGCGAGACAAATTCAATTAGGTTTCTTGTTGCTAAGTGTTTCATCTGTTAATTAGCTTTTGCCTGCGACAGTCCTAATCCTAATCCATACTTCCATACTAATATTATAAATGCGAAAGTGCGTCTGTCTGTCTGTCTGTCTGCTAGCTTTTCAATGCTAAACAGTTTAACCAATTTTGATGAGATTTGGTACAGAGTTAGCTTACATCCCAGGAAAGGCCATAGCTACTTTTTATCCCGGAAAAGCAAAGAGTTCCCACGGGATTTTAGGAAAACCTAAATCCACGCGGACGAAGTCGCAGGCATCATCTAGTAATATTATAAATTTATTATAAGTATTGATGTGAAAGTGTGGATGTTTGGATGTTTGTTACTTAGTCACGCAAAAACGGCTAAACGGATTCGGATGAAGTTTGGAATGGAGATAGATTACACCCTGGATTAACACATAGGCTACTTTTTATCCCGGAAAATCAAAGAGTTCCCGCGGGATTTTGAAAAATGTAAATCCACGCGGACGAAGTCGCGGGTATCAGCTAGTATGCACATATAGCAGAGTGAACTGGAGTAAGGGAACTCTCGGGTTGATCCTGAATCGACGATATGTCAAATAATAGGCTATGGTGACGTAAAATCATAGAAAAATAGAGGCGTAAATCTATATATATAAAATTCAAAGTCCTGACTGACTGACTGACTGACCTATATGCTGGTCCTAGAGACATGCAATTTGGAGGGTGTGTTCTTTGTAAAAAGTAGGTATCCACTAAGAAAGGATTTTTCGAAATTTCCCCCTAAGTGGGTTAAATGGGGGTTTGAAATGTATGTAGTCCACGTGGACAAAGTCGCGAGCATAAGCTAGTATTGGTATACGGGCTGAGCACGCGGCCGAGCTCATGAGTAACACGTCGATGCTTACTTAGTCAGCCCCTATCCTATAAGGGTTCCTTTTTTCCGTTTGAGATACGGAACCCTTAAAATTACGTCAATCCGTAGCTCCGTTCGTCTCGATTGAAGGACAAACAACAAATAAACACACTTTGGCATATAGATAAGTATAATATGGATAGGGATACCTACCGGATACTAGCAATAATGTTAGGTCAGCGTGTCCAGTCGATACGTAGAACGTGGTCCATAAGACAGTTAGATTGGCTGTGCCAGGCGCCAGCTCTCGAGGAATGCAGGCTGGAGACAGGCCGAGAGGAACTTAGCGCAGTGCGGCACGCAGGTTGCTAAGTAGGTGTTTCTTTCATGTTTCCGCTAAAACGTTTCTATTGAGTCGCATTTTATTAAACGAAAGATTTTATTCCTACATAACGGACTTGGTTATTATTAAGTTTTATTAGTTCACTATATATTTTCTCTGTTTCATCTATTAGAGCGATGGTAAGTAGTCTATGGTTAAGACGTATCGGCCTTTTATTCGGGAAATCAGGGGTTCGATCCCTGGCACGCACCTCTAACTTTATATGCGTTTTAAACATTTTTTTTTAAAGAATATTAGTCAAGTCAATTATGCTGTCTAATATTCCCCTTTCCCCTCCAATTAAGCGCAAAGCTTATGTTAGGAGTAGGTATGACAATAGTGCAACGGGTGGGGTTTGGACCAGCGACCTTTCGGATTTCAGTCCGCTCCTTTAACCGTTAAGCTATCGAGGCTCACTTTCTATTACTTGCTCTAAAGGTGAAGGAAAACATCACGAGGAAACCTGCATGCTCGACAGTTCTCCTTAACATTCTCTAAGGTTTATGAAGACTGTCAATCTGGATTTGGCCAGCGCGGTGGACTACGGCCAACCCATTATCACTCTTAGAGGAGACCCGTCCTCTGTGCTGACTCACAGCACTCTCTCAGCTGTGCTCCGAGTCAGCCATGGGTTGATGATAATAATGAATTTAATATAGGTAGATTTTGAAAATAGATTTCGAAGTTTAAAGGAATTAAATTTAATTAGCGGCAGAGAGATTCCCTCTGCGCCGCAGAGTAGTCAAAACTTAAAGTTCGCGCACCGCATACCCCGATATATGGGCTGGGTTTAACTCTGACAAAACACAGAGTAACTTTACACAAAGACCAAAGTTTGTGTACTGCTCTTCTTGATGAGAACTTGCAATAAACTTTACTAAACTGTGTGCAATTCAAGGTAAATCGAATTGTGGACGCGCAAAAAGAACACTTCAATAATTGTACGATTAAGTTTGAGAGTCAGTTCTCTTTCAGTATAGAGCCTCAATAGCTCGACGGTTAAAGGAGCGGACTGAAAACCGAAAGGTCGCCGGTTCAAATCCCACCCGTTGCACTATTGTCGTACCTACACGCACAAGCTTTACGCTTAATTGGAGGGGAAAGGGGAATATTAGCAATTAACTTGGCTAATATTCTTTGAAAAAAACTTTTGAATCGCATTTGATATTTATACGGTTTTTGATTCGTCGTTGAGTCAATTTTTAAACTTTTGCGTCCATGATACCCACACTGATACAAAAGTTAGAACTTTCTATCTAATGAATGCCGTTTCTATAAGTAGTAGGTAGGTAGTATAAAGCTTTATTAAAATAACACAGTAGTTGTAATTTTTTTACACTATAAGTACTTGCTAACTTATTTAATCCAAGATAATAGATACAATCTTTGCATCTCATGTGGGGAAAAACGGATAATATTATGACTACAGAATTGAAAAAATTTAAAGTTCTTCACCACAGCTAATAATATAGGTGCTTAAACGAAAAATAACAGAATTTTTTCCATAAGCCTCTATGTTTGCACAGTCGATATAAAATTTTCGTAAAATTTTCACAGGCGTTCCGTGGGAATATTTTCAGTTGTTAATAACAATATTATATGATGGAGACAGCACGGCGGGTTGCTATCCGGCATGCAAATGCGCGCTTTGTGGAATGCCAATCGTGTTTTTGCAGGCTATAATTTTGTAGAAACAAAATTATAGGATTTTTTTATTTATTTTTTCGCGTTATCATCAGTACTGTCTTTGTTTTTGCCAGCGTTCTGGTTACACCCTGTATAACACTAGCTGATGCCCGCGACTCGGTAGCGCGACTGCCACTAATAAGACCACTCAGGCTCCTGAAAGGTCGTCGATGTTAAGAAGAACAAAAAAATAAAACAGCAAATAAACTTACTGCAACGTTATCATCATCATCAGCCCATCACTGGCTCACTACTGAGCACGGGTATCTTCTAAGACTGAAGGGTTTTGGACATAGTCTACCACGCCGCCGGCCAAGTGCGGATTGGCTGACTTCACATACCTTTGAGAACACTATGGAGACCTCTCAGGCATGCAGGTTTCCTCACGATGTTTTTCTTCACCGTTAAAGCGAGTGATATTTATATTTAAAAAAATTACTAGACATTTCACCGCGATTAATCGCCTCATCTGGTGACAGATTGCGACACAGAGGTGACATTTTTTGCGCAGCGGATCAACCTGGTTGTCCAGTGCGGAAATGCAGCCAGTATTCTTGGCACCATTCCACGCGGGCATGATTTGTATGGTAATTAGATAAGATTAGCTTTAAATTTTATTTTAGCGTTTAAACTACCGTGAGTGATTTCCATTCTAAATAATATCTGTCCCGGCTTTACTCACGTGTGTAGTCGACGTTAGCCCGACTAGTTTCGAACCCATACGGGGTCCTTTTTCAAGGGAGTCCGTTCGCGCACGTGCCGCAGTGTAGAGCCCGTTAAATTTTATTGTAATATTTTCAGTGATATTTACACGTAAATACCGTTAAACTGGAGAACAGTGTGTGTTCAAAGTTGCCCATAAACTAGTTTCATACAAAGTGCAACATTTACCATAGACTGTAGCACGGAGTGTAATGCCGAGACAAAGTGGGCTTTGAAACTAAAATCGCAATTAACCGCGTTCCGCTCTAGAGCTGCTTTAGTTTGTGGGGTGCTTCGCTATGCGATATTCATTTTTTGACTACCTCGTTGGTGGAGTGGTTAGAATATTCGACTAAAGATGACAAAGTTCTGGGTTCGATTTCCGGGTCAGGCGATTGGATTTTGGATATTGGATTTTTAGAGTGCCGTACCTCAAAAGGAAAAATCAAAAAGGAACCCTTATAGGATCACTTTGTTGTCTGTCTGTCCGTCTGTTTGTCTATCCGTCGGCGTCTGTCAAGAAAACCTGTAGGGTACTTCCCGTTGACCTAGAATCATGAAATTTGGTAGGTAGGTAGGTCTTATAGTACAAGTAATGAAATAAATCCGAAAACCGAGAATTTACATCACTATATAGAGTTAAAAAATTCCAAACCCCTGCCGGGACTGAATCCCGGGACCTCCCACTAATAAGACAACAGCGCTTAATACCACTGCGCTATGCTGGAGGTCGTCAGGGTTAATCATGATGATGACATACCTCAATAGATAGAGCAAAGGAATTATTGACCGGAAAGGAAGGATTACCCGGCTGAGTTTGTTGTGGGCTCTTCTCAGACCTGGGCGCGTTTGGAACCCTCGTAGCTTTCGTTTTAAGTTTGCGTAATAATTATCACCACCATATCTTACAAATCTAACACCATACCAGACCATCAATAAGAGTAATTTATTACCAATTTAGAATAAAAAAATATAAAAAAAAATTGCTAAGGTGTCAATTCTTCTATACCTAGCCTACATATAGGATTTAGAGATTTAATCAAGCACCGACAAAAGAAAGTAAATGGCGGCGGTGACATCAAAGAAATGCTTCGCCACCTCGCTGCAATCCCACACACTACTGCACTTTATCCCAATAACTCCTGTCGAGATTTATCCAACCGTTTCCTCCCTACCCTAATACCCTCCTTCTACCCTCCTTCTACCCTACCGCTACCTCCCGCATTCCTGAAGGGAGAACTGTTCAACTAATCAAACTGTCTTAAAGGCCACCTCGAACATATCGACTGCCCAAATTATTCTAGTCTGTATTCCAACTCGAAGTATTTCTTCACCCCTAGTACAAGATTTTATACGCTACTAGATGATGCCCGAGACTTCGTTCGCGTGAATTTTAGTGTTAGAAATCTCGATTTCTATGTCAATCTTCAGATCTTTAACTTTGCAAAAAATCACTTGAATCCTTTGCTCCATTGTGACGTGATTGAAGGAATAATCAACAAACAACATACACTTTCACATTATGTATTCTTCAAATTCAAGGGATTCAGGGCTTGATCTTCCACAGATCAGGTTTGGAACTCTGGAAACTTTAGTATTAAGTTTACGTAACTGACTATCACCGTTAATTACATTAATTATTATCTCACAAATTCATTCAAGTTAGACAGTCAAAAACATTCAAGTTATTAGTTAGAAGTTATGGTGGAATAAAGAAACTCACATAACATACATGAACCCTGAAATAAAATTATTCGTGTAAAAATTAACTTTATATAGAACTTTAGTCAATCTGAGAAATAAAATAGTGAAACTAACAAAATTAATCAAAGTTTTTGAGATGTTCAAACTCCCACTAAGGGCGCTGAACTCCGATGCAATAGACTAACTTGGCACAGAGACTCAAGTTCGTGCCGCTGCTCTTCTTGAAGAGAATGCTCAAGTGACTTCCCTAAACTGTGTTAAAGGAAAATCGAAACGTGAGCGCCCATCGATAACTAAAGAAACCTCCGCATCCCCCTAAACTTTAGGGATTCATTTTTGGAGCATCCTTTGATACTAAAGGTAAATGCACACTGATCAAGACATATCGTACGAATTGCACCTACCAAACCTTTGTATAAAATATTTTTACATAATGTTTTATGAAATCTTGAGCCGCAGATATTGGGAGAATTTTAATCAAAATGGTGGATTTAATGCGCTTTAATCTGTGGGCTGAAAAAGTCACATCACACAAAAAAAATTAAATTGTGGTCATGAACTAAAAATTTCAATTTTCGAAGTAAGATAACTACATAATATATCAAGTGGGGCATCATATGAAAAGGCTTTACCTGTACATTTTTAAACAGATTCTTATTTATTTTTACGCATCATAGTTTTTTAATTATCGTGCAACATGTCGAAAAAATACGACTGTAGTACGGAACCCTCATTGCGCGAGCCTGACTCGCACTTGGCCGGTTTTTTTTGTACAGCCCTTGATAGGTGTGCGTTCAGCATTATTAGCAGATACCTTTATTTAGACATAGAATGAAAAGCTTGACTTAAGTAGGATTGACGTCGGGGAACAGCCCCCATCGAACGAAGTTTATGGACTTGATAAAGTAATAGTTCCGGAGATACGCTTATTTTGAGAACGGGGGATCGATTTTGTAGATCCCTGCTCTAAATAAATCAACTGAAGAGTTTACGATGCGACAGTGATTTTCAAATTTATCTCAGAATATTTTTTCGGTCTTAAAAGATTTTCAACTTATTTTTTACCGGTGTTAGTCGATTTATTTGTAATACAGACATGCGTCTGTCGGTATTCTACAGGATATATTATTTTGGAGAGTGTGCCGAAGAACTTTTCAAGGTGTTGCTTCTTCACCCGTCTACTATCGTACCGCAAGTTCTGCACTCGAACGTAGTTGAAGTTCCACGGATATGTACGAAGCGATTTGCCTCCTCATTTCTAATCCGAGCCGATAGCGGATTTCAAATCATAGGATTTGAAATTTTTTTTGCTTTAAGAACATTTCCTGCATCATTATGTTTCTTATCAATAAAACCGTTTTTAAACTGTTTTAAAATTTTACTTGTTTTTATTGTTGTTGTTGTTTATTGAAAGATTGATCGTTTGTTCTTCACAAAAGTAGCAATAATAAAACATAATATCTACAAGCTCACACAATAGGTATAGTACAGGGTGTGACAGCAATTTGTCGGCGCGTGGCTGCGTCTGCCTCAGGTGTCCCATTGTGAACACTTCCAGCTCCTGTGTCACACTCAGACGCCTCTCGGTGTATCGAAGTTGCTCTAACCAGTGTTATTTTATTATACTTAAATATCTCAATCATCCATTTCAACCCATCTGTCGGACCACAACTGAGCACGGATCTCGTCTCAAAATGTTTATCAAAAATGCCCATCTCTACATTGAACTATTTTCACTAGGATGATAATATGATACACTCCGTTAGTGCGATTCAGGTTTGCGTGTTCTACTTTCACTTCCAAAGATAGTACCCGTGCTGCCATCTAGTCAGAACGACGTAAATAGTCAAGTCTTGGGTTCTTATCTAGTAATTGCTGATTGATTTCTTCGTCCGAGTGAGAAGCGCCATCTGCTTGTAATTGTGGTGACCACCACACTTATCACTTGCTCTGGTTGCGCAACTAGTTAGCGACCATAGCGTCTCGGTGCAGTATAGTTTACTCCGCATCTTCGGTACAGTCCTGATTATTCCCGTACATTTTTAATCAGCAATCATAATCAATCTCGCGCCCCGACGGACGGACGGATTGAAACATTGTTGCTTTTGTCTTTAATCGCTAAGATTCATCTCTTTCATATTTTAACAAGCGAAATTTGTACCTTGCTCTCGGAGTTTACTGATAATTTTGAACTATAAATTTTAGCGGTAGGATAGAACTTCGTGAGATTTGAGTCGGTAGGAGTCCGACACAACCACTGTGCGCCTCCGTGGCCGTTCGTTGGTATCCATGATGGATTTTCCTCACGAACAAAAAGGGTCACTAGTTGTGGTATAAAACGCTGTAGTTATAATTATTGTATTATGTTGATGTTATCTATGTATACGCATTGTGGGCGCGTCGTAAATTGTCTTTCGACACAAAAAGATATGAGAAAAATGAAAGACACTTTATTGCGAGAGAAAAACAGAAATAATGACGCTTATTATTAGGCAGTAAGGCTCTAAATCCCGCGGCAAGGGAGTTAATAACGAAAAGATTGGCGAAGTTTGTTGACACGCCTGACTTGCCGCCTTATCCATTCTTCAAATATATATTTTATCGGTTCCAGATCAAACAGGGAATTATTGTCTCCTCTCTCATAATCTGTAGGACCTGAAAATGGGTTGGTATTACTTGTTTGCCTTATGCTTTGAAGTAGCATTTCCATGTATTAATGGAAAATGATAAAAAAGACTCATCAGTAAATCAGTAAAGTCTCTCTTAGAAAATATTGGGTGATCACATTTTATGGAACCTGCCCGTATACTTATCTTGAAATCATTGAATTTTAGACTTTGGGATAGGTATCGATTGAAGAACAAATGTACTTAATACTAATAATATAAATTATAGACTCAAAATTTCAAAACAATCATCATCATGATCAACTCATCACCGGCTAACTACTGATCCCCGTGCTCAGGAGACCCGAGTGTCTTCTCAGAATGAACAGGGTTTTTGGTCCGGCACGCTGGTTCAGTGCGGATTTGCAGACTTCACACACCTTTGAGAACATTATCACACATTATGCACAACTGTCACGCATACCTACAGGTTTCCTCGTGCTATTTTTCTTCACCTTTTAAGCGAGTGACGGCTGAAAATGTACTAACTGCGAAAAGTGGGTGCGTGCCAGGGAAAGAACCTCCAACCTCCCGATTTGGAAGCGGACGTCTTAACGATTAGGATATCACGGCTTACTCAGTTAGTTTATAAGGACTCAGGGTGAGATCTATAGAACGCACTCTGACTTTGCTTAGACTTAAGACAAAGTTAATAAGAGACGGAGCTATATTTCTCACATAAATCTGTCTCGTTTTAACTCAATCTTAAGTCTGAGCAAAGCCAAAGTGCGCTTAATAGATCTCACCATTAATGTTTCAAGACAATAATATCTTGACAAAATTATGTCCTGATGGAATAACTAGTAGTTTTAACTTAGTAGTTCCTAAACTCCAAGTAGAAAACTCCCAAGATCCGCCGCCAATTCGGATATCTCTCAACATTTCCTTCATCGTACAATGCCCCTTTCCTTGAGTCCGGCGAATTCATTATTCGACAAGAGCCTATCGGATAAGCGCTGGAGGAAATAAAGGACTTCGCTGACATGTGTTCCTGATGGCTTCTCCATTGGAATATTCCCGAGTCAGCTGGATTAGGAGCCGGAGTAGATAAGGTCATTTTTGATACGCCTTTCCCTTTAGGGACGGATTTGCACTCGATTTAGATCTGTAGTCGTAAAAGAAGTTGGAAAGTGACGATGCAGAGTGATGAGTAATTCATTAGGGAAAAGGATAAGATAACTTCCCTGGCGCAGTGGTAAGCACTGTGCTCTTATTAATAAGAGATCCCGGGTTCGATTCCTGGCAGGAGTTTGGAATTTTACAATTTGTTAATTTCTGGTCTAGTCTGGTGGAAGGCTTTGGCCGTGGCTAGCTAACACCCTACCGCACACACTTTTGAGAACATTATCTATGGGTTGCGAAGCTGAAGTGGGCAGGGCACATAGTTCGTAAAAACAATTGACGTTGGGGTCTCAAGGTGCTGGAATGGCGACTTGACCTCGGAAGGCGCAGTATTGAAAGACCCCCCCCCACTAGGTGGACGGACGACATCAGACGAGTCGCAGGCAGTCGCTGGATTCAGGCCTAGACAAGACAAGAGCCCTATGTCCAGCAGTGGATGTCCATCGGTTGATGATGATGATGATGATCTATGGAGAATTCTCAGTTATGCAAGTTTCCTTACGATGTTTCCCTTCACCTTTAAAGCAAGTGATATTTCATTCCATAAAAATGTTCAAATTAATTCATTAACTTGAATCAGCGGAAACTAAGATGGAAGCGGGTCAACTCGGACGGAGTATGGCAATTAAACCTTTGCGCCAGGGATGTCGTCAAAAATTATCGCTATCGCAGGTTTTTGTTTAGACGAAAATGTGTAAAAGTTCCCCGTTTGCGTTACGAAATATTATTTCCCATATTGCACCTAATACCTGAAAACTACAACGGAAATTGTGTTAAAACAAAGTTTTATATGAAAGCAGAGGTGTCACTATCCCCACGGTCGGTGGCTGCATCGAACACAACGTGAACAAAACGTGTACTGATAATATATCGCCGGCTGGCAGAGCTGGCAGAGACGAATGCGCCAACTTACACTTATGTTTTGAAGGAATTGTTTCTCGACATGTTAACGAAATACTTCGTCTTCGTTCGCGTTCAAGTGAACCACTTGTGTGAACTAAAACGACATAAAGACAACTAAGGACAAGATGAAGGATTTCATAACTATCACACTTAGATTTCAAGTTTTTTCTGCATTTACTTACTATTTCTTCTATCTATCTAAAGATCAACATGGCTTATTTTACTTGAAAATTGGTTGGATCTCGTACTCCATACACCTACCTATCTACTATAGTATAATCGAGCTTGTTCTGTTTAAACAACTAGCCAAGTGCGAGTCCGACTCGCCCACCGAGGGTTCCGCACTACAGTCATATTTTTTCGACTTTTTGAACGATAAATCAAAAACTATTTAAGCATAAAACTTAATAAAAATCTGTTTTAGAATTCACAAATAAAGCCCTTTTATACCCCATATTATTGGTTTAGTAATCTTACTTTGAAAGTTGAAGAAACTAATATTTGTTCGTGAACACATTTTAATTTTTTTGTTATGTAACCACAAATTCACGCTTTTCAAATTTTTTCCTTTAAGTAATTTTCTTATATGACCTACCTATCTGCCAAATTGCATGATTCTAGGTCAACGAGAGGTATCTTATAGGTTTTATTGACAGACACGACAGACGGGCAGACGGACAGACAGACAACGAAGTTATCCTGCAAGGGTTTCTTTTTCCTTTTCAGGTACGGAACCCTAAAAAGAAGGTTTGTATTCGAATCATTATAAAATTTAATAATATCACTGGCTTTATTTGACGAGGGTCTTTGAAAGTGCCTGCGATATACTCGTAAAGTGCCAACCACAGAATTGTAAATAAGGTATAGAAATAGCTTTGTTGTCCTTAATAGCGGGACAGTATCAAATAAACATAATTTAATACCTCTGATCCAAATCAGCCAAAGAGGTTTAAATTAAAGTCTTTGAAAATATAAAAAAAAACTTTCACATACCTACAGCTTGACCAGAATCTTATGAAAAATATGGAAATGAAACAAAGTTAGCAACACTGTATACTCTGTGAATATCCTATGGGAGCGGTGTGCAGGCTCGACCGTACCAAAGGGGAGATCTCCCACCGAGCAGTTGGTTGTGCTCGGTAGCGCCAGCTGGGCCGACGGTTGTATTTTGAAACTTCTATATATAGTCCAGATTGCAGAACACTCTGTTAGTGCGAGTACTGTCGGCGGTACATTTGTTCGGGACTATGTCATCGATTGAACAGCGCCATCTAGTTTCTATTGTGGCAACCGCCACACAACATATTGTGGGGAATATTGTGGTGAATTATTAATATTCACTGTATGTACACAGAGTAGGTACAGTGTTGCTAACTTTGGAATTTTATTTCATGAGATTCTAGTCTACATACCTATATCTACGTAGATATAGGTACAGTTGCTAGATAAGAATGCCAAATCCTTTACATTGACTCTGAGTAAATAGTATTCACATGACAGGTTCTATTGTTAACAAAAAGCGAATAAGATGAAGAGCTCGCGAACGGTTCCTTTATCATTTCATCTATTGATATGTAACAAAGCTAATAAATATAATTTTTTTTTTTTTTTTTTTTTTAATAGATATAGCGAGCAAGCGAGCAGGCGGGTCACCTGATGTTAAGTGATTACCGCCGCCCATGAACATTTGCAGCACCAGAGGAGCCGCCGATGCGTTGCCGGCCTTTTAGGAATTTGTTGGTCCGCCCCTTGAATAACCCCATGTTATAATCTAGTGGGAACACCGCCGATGGGAGATGGTTCCACAGTTTGCACGTGCGTGGAAAGAAGGATCTGGCGCAGCGGACGGTCGAAGTGCACCAGACACCTAGATAATGGAAAATGATACGTCACTTGGAGTGATGTGATATGTGATATGTACGGGAAATCCTCCACAGCGGCTATCCACTGGGAAAGCTATGCTATTAAGGCCGTTGATATGATATTAAACCACGATACTATCACCATTATAGCTTAATACCGTGCTATTGTAGCCTAGTGAGCTGTGATAGCCAAGTGGTTAAAACATCCGGGTCTTATTCGAGAGGTCTGAGGTTCTCACACACTCTCTTAATTAGCTCTCTGACTATTTTTTAAGCTATGTGCGTTTTAAGCAATTCAAATCGTTCACAATTTATCGTTAAGAAACCTGCATGTCTGAGAATTCAAAGGTGAAAGGTATGTCACAAAGGTGTGTGAAGTCTGTCAATACGCACTTGGCCAGCGTGGTGAACTCTGGCCTAAACCCTTCTCATTCTAAAAGGAGCTGTAGTCATTAATTGGGTTTGGTATTTCGCATCATATCAATTTTGGCGTTTTAGTGTGTTTGGTATTTTGCGAAAGTATTCTTTTATTATCGTAAAACGTCACAATTTTAATTTTGGCACTTTACAGTTTTATTGTTTTGTGTTAAAAGCTTGTGAGTTTTATTTTCATGCAACTGTATATCTTTGAGTAACTGTATCAATGACGCAGGCCCGGAAGCGGATTTACACAATAGCGAAATAGAATAAACTCATTGACCGTGAACAGACGTGATCAATGATACCTCGTATATTTCATGGCATGGCATAAACGAAAATGGTCACTTGAAAAGAGCCACCGCCGAGTTTCTTATTGGTTACTCTCGGTAGGAACGGCATTCCGAACCAGTGGTAAATTAAACTAGTTGGCGATTCAAAAGCACTTGTAAAAGTTTACTTAAATAATAATATGTATATTCTATTGTAATCGATTCTAAAAGCATTTAGCTGGTTATATACGTTTAGCGTTGAAACCCCATCCCCTCACCGTTTTAAAAAAAAATCGCATGCAAAACTAGGGCGGGTCAGTTTGTTCAAGATAAAGTGGGTGGCGGGAAGCCAGGCCAGTGAGGAAGGCTGAGGACTGGGTATATATATAGTGACGGCGCTCATTAGGGAAGGCCTGTGTTTAGCAGTAGAGGTCCTTAGGTGCTGCAGAAGTTTCGCTTTAAACGGTTAAGTGGTGTTTCACAAAGTTACTAAGTTCGTTGCGAGCTTCTGCTTTCCAAAGTGGTAGTCAGGTAGCGTCATTAACAACAAAGCAAACTTCTACGAAAAACGAAAAGCAAAATAAGAAAAAAAACTAATTTTCAAATCGAATTACAAGTAAAATACAGTAATATTGACGAAGTTTGTAACTTTTTACCTACCCTAGCACGTAGTACAGAGGTAAATAATAAATCTGTTGAGATGCTAACTTACAGTACTTACGCGGCAGAAAGTAATGTACATAAGCCATTAGAATGACATTTCGGCTTTGTAGAGCGTTGTCTCTGTCACTCATACATATATGACGTTTTGTCGGTCTCAACCGCAGAGATAACGCTCTACAAATCTGTTCTCTCCTTCTAAAGGTCGATGTACATTACTTTCTGCCACGTGCTGTAGGTAAGTTTTGTAAGTGGCTACGTTTTGTAAGTGGCTACGTTTTGTAAGTGGCTACGTTTTGTAAGTGGCTACGTTTTGTAAGTGGCTACGTTTTGGCCAAAGAATCTAATATGATGGAAACTCTAGATTCTAGATTCGCTCATTTTTCTAGATTGGTATCCCAGGATTCCCGTCGTGACATACGAGCATCACAATGAATATAAGAGTGTCCCGGCGTTGCCCCGGGCGGGCGGCGGGCACGTCTTTTGTTAGCTGTAGAGAGTGCAGTACCCGTAGTACAAGATTTTACGTCTCACCAAACCAAACCAAATTCGAGAGTCGAAATAATTCCGCGTTACAGTAAACTGGATCTTAAATGCATTGTTTTAAAGCTCAAGTTTGTCTATACTTCTACAGCCAGCGCTCCAAGCGGAAACATTGCGAAATTAAAATCAGTGGCATTGAATATTTGACTTCAATTCAAGGCTGTTTAGGTCCATTTTACTGTAACGTGGAAGTATTTCGACTCTCGAATTTGGTTTGGTTTGGTGAGACGTAAAATCTTGTACTACGGGTACTGAGCGCGCGATGGAACCGTGTCGTTTGTTTAACTCGAGTGGGCTCCTCGGGCGGTGCAGTGTCCCCTTGCAGGATACTGTACGCTTAGTATAAGATTTTACGTCTCACCAACGTTGATAGTATTTAAACATTTCCGAGTTATAGCAAACTGGATCTTAACTACCTTGTTTTAAAGTTCAAGGTTTTCTACACATCTACAGTCAGCGCTCCAAGCGGAAACGTTGCGAAATCAAAATCAGTGGCATTGAATTTTTGACTTCAATTCAAGGCTCTAAGTAGGTTTACTTTGACGGTATTGTGTTTCGACTCTCGAATTCTAGCAACGTTTGGTGAGACGTAAAATCTTATACTAAGCGTACTATACGGGGGTTTAGTGGTACTCAAACGAGAGAGGGATCTCAACAAAAGTAATAGGTACAATCCTGCATATAAACATACTTGTCCTGACTGACTGACTGATCTACCAACGCACAACCAAAGCCTCTGGGAACTTCAAATTTTGAAAGTAGGTTTCTTTTATGACTTAGGCACTCACTAAGAAAGGAAAAGCCCCAAGCATTATAATATTTAATTAAATGAATTAAATTTAAATTAAAAGAATACCGGCCAAGTGCCGAGGGCACCGAGGGTCCCGTACTACTGCAATCGTATTTTTGCGACATTTGATAATTTAGACGATAAATCAAAAACTATTAAGCATAAAAATAAAAAATAAATAAAAAATTCACTTTTGAAAATGGTGCCATAATTTGTAGGCAGGGTCATTCGGGATGATGTATCATGTAAAAATTATGACGATATCCCACACATCCAAATCTGTTTAGGCCATTAGAAAGTCTGGTGGAGTAAAGAAACTCACATATATCAACCCTGAGAACATTACACTCCTCTATTTGGGCAGTGACGTAATAAAGAAAAGCTCGTATTCACAGTACTAACTAGTTTTCCCAGCGTGTGTGAAAGCGGCTTTTAGCGACGCCCGCAGTAGTGGCGGCTCATATCCGGCGCAGACTGGTGTACTGTACTGTACATATACACATACTCTTACATACATTCTAGTTGTACACTAATTGTTGCTACAAAACTGTAGTTGAAAGCTAGAAGTGACGGCTGACAATATCACTTATCTTATCACCCATACCCATCATACCCATATCATTAAATGCGAAATAGCGATTGTTGTTTAAAATTAGTTTTTTCCTTTCTCGTATTAGAAAAATAAGCATTATTTGCTACTAGCTCATGCCCGCGACTTCGTCCGCGTGTATTTAGGTTTTTAAAAATCCCGTGGGAACTCTTTGATTTTCCGGGATAAATAGTGGTCAGAGTCACTGTCCAGTTGTGTCGTGCTTTGTCTCAGAGCAGTGCAGCAGTCACGCAGAAGCGTGAAAGAGTAACGGACATACACACACACACACTTACAAATTTTCGCCTTTGTGTGAAAGCGTAATAGCTGTTATAGTATGCAATCATTGATATAATTAGTTGTTAATGTTGTGTGTTGTGTTCACATCGGCTTTACCAAGTAGGTATAGGGTCGCTTTGAAGTTGCTTGGCCTCTGTCGCGACTCGCGATAAACAAGCGGCGCGTCTAAGTGGATTTGTCGTAAGCCCGGCGCGCGCCGATCGGAGGGAATCCTGATAGATTTGGCGTTTTGTGTACTAAGTAGGTATTTATTCTACTTATATTACACTAGACAAGATGATGGCCGCGACTTCGTCCGCGTGGATTTAGGTTTTAGACATTCCGGGATAAAAGTAGCCCATGTCCTTACCCGGGATGCAAGCTATTTCTGTACCTCGCTAAAATCAGTCAAACGGATGTGTCGTGAAAAGCTAGCAGGCAGACAGACACACTTTCGCATTTATAATAGATAGCATGGATTATATTGATAGATATGTCCAGATGATGCTTAAAATGAAAATATTTTTGATGGTTTTTCCAAAGAAGAAAATATGAATAGTACTAAGCGGATTCCCACTTCAGTAAATTTTTCAATTTACAAAGCAAAACTTTTTATTTTCTTCAGTTCAGCCTTACTTTAAAGATTTACTTGATAGCTTTTAAACGCGTGACTGATTGTATGAAGTTCAGAGGCGATGCAAATTGCTCTTGTCAGGAGTCGAAATCCACATCTAACCCTAATAAAAGCACAGTGATCAAAACTGCAGGAGGTCCTCAGAAAATGTGAGATAATTTTGAAGCCACGAAGAGAATAAAAGGAGATTTGAAATGAATGATCGTTCAGTAATGCAACCTTGGCGGCAAGTGTCGGTGCTGCAGCATCATCCATCAACGTGAGAGTCGCGCCCGAGCGACGCGAGACGGGTTCAGCGCCATCTATCACAATCACAATCGCTATCGCAATCAGCCTTTTCCACTTTTGTTCCGATACAGCTCTGGGGACGCGTTTATGGACTAGGAGCCCATGACGGGCGGACTTTCGTTATTTTATGAAAGCTGAAAGTTTCTATGCGCATTGTCCCCAACACACGTTTCCCCGCAATAAACGTTTTTCTTTCTTTCTTCTTTCACAAGGACCCAAGACATAAACTTTACCGGTGTCTGGTTGATTGTTGCCAATTAGGGTCTGGGAATGCATGACATGATTTTTAATATTATTTCGAAGAAAATATTTTAAAAAATTACACTTTATACTTTGACGAAAGATTTTATGCGTCTATGTTGCGCCAACATGTTATCTGCCAAAGCCACCATGATCTAAGGCTATAGCTAAAATATGAAAGGCAGAATTTGTCTTCTATAATTACTACAATAATTAGGCTAACAAAAATAGCTCTATAAAATACCTGAATGCGCTGAAACCAGCACAGAAGCTAGCCTAAGTCTGGAATGTAATTAGAGCACGAGCTCAGCGCAATTAGCTCTAACAAGACGACGCGGGCCCTTTGTTCACACGCGCCGTGTTGCCGGGCCGTGGCGGGGACGCTGCCAACCGAGGTGAATCTCGTAATGAAATACTACTTCGTAGATTCTAGTCACATCATATGAGCGCAAGAGCAACCGCCGAGTTTCTTGCTGGTTCTTCAGGAACGGCATTCCCAACCATGAGGGTAAATGGTAAATAGTAAATTAAATTATTTGACGTTTCAAAAGCACTTATAAAAGTTTACTTGAATAAAAATATATTCTATTCTATTCTAATATAGATTGTCCAACAAGGAACTAAAACGAGCCATTCCATACGAGATGTTTCTTTAGCCTTCAAAGCCTCGCGAGTCGGACTCTTACACTAAAAAAATTAATTTGTGGTCATGAACTAATAATAATAATTAGTATTTTCAATTTTCGAAGTAAGATATATAACTAGGTATATCAAGTGGGGTATCATGAAAGGGCTTTGTGCAACCTTTTTAAACCTGTGCATTTTTATTTATTTTTATGCATCATCGTTTTTGAATAATTTTGATATGATAATTATTATCATGCAAAATGTCGCAAAAATATGACTCGCATTTGGCTGGTTTTTTACTTTCGGAAAATAGTTTTTGACGAATAACAATTCGTATAAAAGTGTCAGTATTGCAGTGGCATCGATCAATGTGAAAGATTCTCCACGGCTGAGGAGACAGGTCGGGGTCGTTCATCACAAGTGTGCTTCGTGTCTGTCTCGACACAATCCCGGAGAGCATTCAGCGAAAAGGTTTGCAGCGCACGATAGAGTGCAGCATCGACATGACGTATTGCGTTTTGATGAATGAAATATTGAACTTCAATTCCGAGTTATGTGCGTCGCTTTTAACAATTAAATGTCACTTACTCTAACGGTGTAGGAAAATGCCTTCAGGAAACCTGCATGCCTGAGAGTTCTCCGTAATATTGTCAAAGGTGTGTGAAATCTAGCAAGCCGCAATAGGGCAGCTGCAGAGTGTTGGGTACTGTGGGCGACACCCTTCTTAATCTGAGGGGAGATCCATGCTTAGTAGTGGACCGGTGCGATCATGGGTAGAGAATGAGATGTATGAAGTGAATGAAATAATTATAGTCAAAAATACGCACCGAGTAAATACTTTGATACACGGCGTCTGAATGTGACACAGAAGCCAAACATCTTTATCAGTCAGGGTTATAACTTAAAGATAACACGCATCTCTTTTACACTATTTCCTTCCTTCTACTTATGGAAATGACTGGGGGAGCAACGTGGAACATCTCTAAGTATAGTACGCGACAAGTCGAGATGGCAATCGGGGACAAAACGCCCCGCGCACCCGCACATCCCCCGCGCTAACCCGGTGCGGGCGAGCGCGGGTAACGTGCGTGTGTGTGGGGCGTCCCCGCGCCTCATACACCAGTTGCCATCTCGACCTGTCGCGAATGACGGTATCTTTTTCTAAAAGACAAAGACTCACAAAATATCTTATGTTATTAAATCCGGGTCTCTCGAACTGCTAAATCCGGAATATTCCAATTGAGAAGCCATCAGGAACACATGTCGGGAACTCTTTTATTTCCGCCTACCCGCCGCCCGCCCGCCTAGCGCGCCCGCCTAGCGCGCCGGCCGCGCCCGCCCCGCGCGGCTTAGCCGCTGAAGTAGGCTCCCGGTGAATAATGATTTCCTACATTTCAAGGGTTCTTTTATTGTTCCGTATCAAGGAAACGGTCAGGGAAAACTTTGGAAATGTTTTTTACAAACTAACTTTTTTATAGTTTTCTTCTAGTGACTAGGTAAAGCATATACCTAGATCCTAACTAAGAATTGCAAGTTCAAACAGGCATGCTGACAGACACGTCGCTGAACTATATAAAGTGACCTACTAAGTGGATGGAAGCCCACGGTTTGTTTCGTGTGGATGTAGGTTTTTAAAAATCCCATGAGAATTACTTTTTAGATTTTTTTTTGGATAAGAAGTAGCCTATATTTATTTTGTGCCTGGGCTACAAGCTATGCCAAATGGATAATGCACACGACTTCATTCACGTGAATTAAGGTTTATTAAAAATCCCTAATACCTGACAGGAATTAAAAAACTTGCTCTGGGGGCGCCACTAGTATATTGTTTATGGCCAATAAGTATATGGTCTTGTACATATATATTAGTTCCACGGGTTTCCGCAATACGGCGAGGTGTTTTATTTTTCTGGTCAGTTTACCTGTTCGGAGCTATGTAGTATTTAAAGTGTGGCGGTTACCACAATAGAAACTAGATGGCGCTGTTCAATCGATGACGTAGTTCCGAACAAATGTACCGCCGATGGTACTCGCACTAACGGAGTTTTCTGCAATCTGGACTATATATAGAAGTTTCAAGACATAACCGTCGGCCCAGCTGGCGCTACCGAGCACAACCAACCGCTCGGTGGGAGATCTAGTAGATAATGAGGTCAACTTTTGCCCGGAAACTCAAAGAGTTCCCACGAAACTTTTAACAACCTAAATCCATGCGGATGAAAGGCATCATTTCAAACCATACTATTTTAAATGCGAAAGTGTGTCTGTCTATCTGCTAGATTTTCACGGCCCAACAATCCCGGGAATGGATATTATAGGCTACTTTTTATTCCGGAAAATTAAAGAGTTCCCACGGGAATTTAAAAAAACCTAAAATGCGATGACGTCACGGTTATCATTTAATTTATTACGTTTTTTTAATAGCAGAGACCACAATTCTCAAAAATGACGTGATGTCACCTATAAATAATACTCATGATAATTTAGTTTCCGCATGGAGACCAGCGAGCCGCGGCAATCAGTCTGTTTGTTAAGCGCTCACAGTTTCACCGCGATGTTCATGATTTCATCATTATAGTTGCGTAGTGCAGCGGTCGTGTCCACGCCATCGAGACAATGAGTCAACAACATTGGCCGAAGTGGTGGAGGCCAGGGGGGGGGGGGGGGCAGGGGGGTGTGTAAAGTTTGGTCATTTATTGCGACGGATATTATTATTGAAGTGAAAACATCTTTATAGTACCGTTGTGAATTTGAAATTTGACGAAACCAAAAACCGACTTGTTATAAAAAAGTAAAACGACCGGGCTGTGCAAACACCTGTTTATTACTGACTTTGAGATATGTTGTGGCCGTATGGTAATAATTAAATGCGGCAACGGTGGAAGATGTTTATTGAGAGCCGTCTTATGATCTACTCTCGCTTATGGACTAACAATAACAATAAATAAATCTTACATACTATTGTTTAAATCTTATTGCTTAACTACGTAACCTACATAATTTTGCATCACCTCTCTTTCAATCCGATGTGCAGGCAACCTACTTCGATATATTGAGGAGTTGCATTTTTATGTTACAGCTAATATGAACATGCTACGTTTAAACTGTCAATTCGTACATATTACAACTCCCCTGAAAATGTATGCGGTTACCCCTCCCCTTAAAAGAAAAAAAATGTTAGACGCTACATCGAATCAGAAGAAAAGATGATGACAATCACAAAAATAAAATCTAATGCTAAATAAAATTAAATTATGTAAGGAAACATTTTTTTTTATCGTTACTTCCTGTGCTCAAGTGCAATTTATCTTATCTCTTACTTCGTATGGGCATACTTTCAACTTTACTTATAAATAGAAAAATCGTTATCTATTAAGTGCAAAGTCAAGGATTTAACTTATACAAAAGTTTCGAAAAAATCTCATCATAATAAAATAATCTCAAAATAGCATCATAGGTATTAGATATGTATAAGCTGAGGTATCGATTTCACAAATCGACTTCAAAAGATTCTTTGACCTATCAAATCGTCGTCATCATAAGTATACAGCTTTCGTATAGCATCGTCGTAAAACGGTAAATATAAGGTTTCTATTCTAAAACCCATAATAATACGTATTATTAAGTAAACATCTCAGGTATTCATATTTCCTGGACAGTCAAAATAAATCTCTCCTAGTCTTCATCTTCCTTTCAAGTTACTTCTTCACATAATACAAATAAATAAACAAATCAACAAACGCGGCGCGTACTCTCCTAATTAATATTTAACATAACATGCTTGCGAGCATTTTTCATAACACTTATAGTCTTCATCAAACTTATTTCTTTCAATAAGTATTTAAATAACATTCAACTTTTCATTAATAATTCTAGGTCTTTCACTAACACCAGCGCGGTAGATAATGATCAAGAGTCTAGACATATATATAGTTGAATGAGGAGGTACTAAATATGCGCAAAACATCGCGTCCAAACAAATAAATAACAATCATCTTCCTACGTCAGTATGTCTCAATCCCAAAATAAATATTGTATATTTTATACCTATAGCACTTCTACAGCCGAAGGGTGATCAAGCCTTTGGTTTGCAGAGTCCTAATTTGTCAAAGCCGGGTATAGTCTTATATCGTCAAAACTAGCGCGAAACTAGACGAAAAACGTCTGTAGGGGAAAAATTCTCCTTATTTCATATTCATTTCCTTGTATTTGCAAATTGCATCTCGAGCAAAACCATTGTCTCGTATAACAATACAAAATGTTCGGGTACGCGTGTGTCGTTGACCACGCGATGATACCGTTATAATTCTCTGAATTATTATATTTCGATTTTAACACCGAATATTTACGAAATAATTAAGGACCTATTCATTTATTAATTATCTATTATTATTTTAAACTATCCTACACACTATATAAAATCTTACAAATAAAGCACGAATGGAACTTATTAGTAGATAGTGGAGCAAGTATTATTTGTTATTAAAAAACCAATATTCACCTAACCTACGTTCAAAATTAAATTATTTATCCAAAAAAAAATTACAATACCTACACATTCTACCTATTTGCCCATTACGAGAGATAAATTGCACTTACTTTAACTGTTAGCGACGCATTTTATTAATCAATTTCGTGACCGCCGTGTAGTCGCCGTCGTCGTCAGGACTGGTTTTGGTCATCAGGTCCGGAGGTCTGGAGCCTGCGCCTCTTCTTTACTGCATCTTAGTGGGCCGGGAAAACCCTGGACTCCTCGAACTGGGCCGGAAATACCCTGAACACCTTCTAGTTGTGGCCGGGATAACCCTGGACGCACGATGATGCTGGGCCGATCAATGAAGCTTGAGATTGTCTTCTGTTCATAAGCGATTCATTTTTGAACTTATTTCTTGATGTTAGTGTTTTTTGATTTTTAATACAGGACGTGGAATTATTTTCTTCTTTTTTTTCTAATTGAGTCTTGAATCTTGATATTCTTTAGAAAATTGTGTAGTCTTCTTCTTGATCGGTGCAAAGCCGGTGCACGCACTTAGATTAGGCATGCACCGACTGGCAAGGGTCGCCATGAGATATGTTGTGGCCGTATGGTAATAATTAAATGCGGCAACGGTGGAAGATGTTTATTGAGAGCCGTCTTATGATCTACTCTCGCTTATGGACTAACAATAACAATAAATAAATCTTACATACTATTGTTTAAATCTTATTGCTTAACTACCTAACCTACATAATTTTGCATCACCTCTCTTTCAATCCGATGTGCAGGCAACCTACTTCGATATATTGAGGAGTTGCATTTTTATGTTACAGCTAATATGAACATGCTACGTTTAAACTGTCAATTCGTACATATTACAACTTATTGCAGTTGCACTCGCGCGCCGGTGGCGGCGGTGCGTCTTCGGTCGTCGTAGGTACATAGACAGTTGTGCATATACATCACGACTCATCTATAGTATTATAGTATATGAAAAGAGACTCATCTATAGTCCATGTCTCTCACCCGGCTATACTCACTATCGAAATTAGTCGCCACCCGAATTTCAATCGTGACAATGGATGGATACTACCAAGGGCATCAGTCGTGGGAGTGGGACGACACTATTACGGATTACGGTGATGGCTCTAGCGATGAAGATCAGCATGAACTGTCGGGAGACAATCTGCAGCTGTCTCATCCCCCCCCCCCCCCCTCTCACAACGGGCTGTGCGGGCAGCGACGCGCGCAGTCTCAACCGCGACGCGTGCGCAAATTGACTCCTTGATTCTATGGGTCTCTCCATGATCCTGAAGGTTTCACTTCTATAGCATGTGAACTGTTACTGTGAAAAATATGTTTTTTTTCCGATTATTCCTGAAATTGTCATGGCAATGTATAAGTAAACAACGAAAGTGTCCAACGCTTCACGTTCCCCTCTACTGTACAGCGAACGCATAAATAAATAAACAGATAACTGTTTTCCATCAATAAAGGAAATATTGCAATTTCTGTAAATCTGAAATGCCTGTAAGTTATGACTTGTAATTTATTTATTTGGCCATTATTGCACGATAGGTACATGCATTTATTACATTTTTGGTCATTGTGCAAGAATGTGACAAACATAATAATAAGTATTATTATTAAATACTGCATAATGCCCTGTAATAATTGACCTGTACAGTATACAGTGTACAGTAAAAAAAATGCCGGCGACTTTGCGTTTTGAAACATTTCGTGGAAAATCTGGTTTTTCGGGGTAAAATGTAGCATATTATGTGTGACTTCAGGATATACTTAATTTATCTCCGTTCGACAGCTATATCGGTTCAATAATTGTGGAGTGAAGAAGTAACAAACATTCAAACATTCACATTATTATAATAGTAGCAAGATTAATCGATCTTATTAATTAGCTGTTATGTGCATTTTTAAGTCTTAAAATATATCACTTCCTTTAACGGTATCGGAAAACATCGTGAAGAAACCTGCATGCAATAATGTTCTCAAAGGTGTGTGAAGTCTGCACATTCGCACGTGGCCAGCGCGGTAGACCGTGGCCAAACCCTGCGCACTCTGAGAGGAGACCCGCGCTCAGTAGTGAGCCGACAATCGGTTGATCATGATGATGATGCTATTATGGTTATGGATTGATACAAAAAAAATTGCAACTTTTTTGCTATGGCTTACGCTTAACTGCAGTCATAACAGCTAATATAGCTTAGCTTTAATGCAGCCTAAAGTCACGCCTGCCTAAAAAGTGCTTACTTAGTGGTACTCTGCCTTTGCAGGTTCTAATATTGTCGGTTAAATATTATGTAGTTTTGTATCATTTTGATATTTACTGTACTGTTTGATTTTTAACCGACTTCAAAAAAGGAGGAGGTTCTCAATTCGTCGGAATCTTTTTTTTTTTTTTTTTTTTTAATGTATGTTCCCCGATTACTCGAAGACGCCTGGACCGATTTTGAAAATTCTTTTTTTGTTTGAAAGAGTATACTTCAAAGTTGGTCCCATTTAAATTTGGTGAAGATCTGATGAACATCTTCGAAGATAGATACTGGAACTCCTCAACGGATAAGAGTAAATTGCTCGCGATCAGTGTAATAGCTTAGTAAACAGTAGATTTTTATCCAGTCATAGCATAATTCCATGGGGCCACTAAAAATTGTGAAATAAAAAAAATTACAAAAAAAATAAAAACCGACTTCGATACACAAACACTAAAAATTGAAAAATAATTTAATTTATTACCGAATATATTATGTATACAAGAGTTAATATAGTTCGATAATAATATTTTTTGGGGTCGGTGCCAATGAGGTGCCATTGTGGAGTCTCATAAAAATATGAAGTCTAGACGATTCGCGCAGCTAAAGCTAATTGGCACCGGCACCAAAAAGTATTATTATCGAACTATATTAACTCTTGTATACATAATATATTCGGTAATAAATTAAATTATTTTTCAATTTTTAGTGTTTGTGCATCGAAGTCGGTTTTTATTTTTTTTGTAATAAGCCGAACGCATCGCCGGCTCACTACTGAGAACGGGTTAATTTCAGAATGAGAAGGGTTTGGCCATAATCATGTCTGACGTTTAAACTTGCCTAGGTAAAGTGTCGGACAACACGAAACCTAGTGCAATTTAACCCATCAAAGACACAAGTTTGTCCGTTTACCGTCAAGAAGACACAATTTACTATGCCTCTTCTCTTTCAGGGCACTCCTCTCACCCCTTCCAAGAATTGGGATTCTTGGTGTCCACATTTCGAGCAAGGTACAATTTCGGGATCAGTTGCTCGCCATTTTTATCGAAAAAAAATTCTACCACGTTAGTCAAGTGCGGATTGGCAAACTGCACACACCTTTGAGAACATACACTTGGGCATGCAGGCCGGGTTATTATTCTATTACAGGTTTCCTTACGATGTTTTTCTTCACCGTAATAGAATAGAATAGAATAGAATGTTTTTTTATTCATGTAAACTTTTTAAGTTTTTTTGTATTTTTAAGTACTTATGAATAGTCAGGTAGTTTTAATTTACCACTCTGTAAAAGCAAGTGATATTATTTTAATTGCTTGAAATGCACTTAAATAACTTCGAAAAGTGAGAGGTGCATGCCCGGGTTTGAGCTCCCGATTTGTTACAACACTAGCTCATCCACGCGACTTCTTCCGCAGTCCACAAATTTTAAATCCGTATTTTACCTCCTTAGGCGGTTGAATTTTCAATAATCCTTTCTTAGTGGACGTCTACGTTATAATAGCTTTCTACAGGCAGATCCGTCCAGTAGTTGGAACTGAGCGTTGATAGATCAGTCAGTCAGTCTGTCAGTCAGTCAGTCAGCTTAGTTTTAGTAGGTATGCAAATAATGAAGCGAAAATTCTCAATTAATCCTCATAGATGCCTGCGCAAAACCCCCATGACCCAGTCGGCAAAACGCATCATTATCAGTTTGTTGGCGTCATGAGACTGCGTCTACCGAACCCTTCCCCCCTCGCGCGTCTTCGCCCCACCCCCCACCCCCCGCCCCATGACCACTAATGACTCTGCTGACTGAGACAGATTAGAGGCACCTACAATGAAGTGTGGAGAGCCAAGGCGGAAACAAACTATGGATGCGACTGACGGACGGACGTGGCTGACAGCCGCGACTTATAGGTATATGGATAGTACCTACAGTACGCAGCCGAAAGTAATGTACATCGACCTTTAGAAGAAGTTAGCAGATTTGTAGAGCACTGTCACCGTCGTTGAGACCGACAAAACGTCATAAAGGTATGAGTGACAGAGACAACGCTTTACAAAGCCAAAATGTCATTCTAAAGGCCGATGATGCACAGATTCTCATCTGTGACAGATCTGTGTGTACACTGAACTGTGCAAATTATCGGACGCAAGCCGCGGATATAACCTTGAGCGCTCGGATGTCCGAGAGATACCTAGCAAGCCGCGTCCCAAACGATATAGGGTTATCAGTCGCGGTTGTCGGCCGCGGCTACGGACGCGTCCTCTAGTTTGTTTCACGTTTTAAAATTTACATTTCTTATTCTTTACTAGCTGGCTATTTCTGAAATTCCTTTTTAGGGTTCCGTACGTCACAAGGAAAGAGGATGAAATTTGAGTAGTCCACGCGGACGGTGTCGCGAGCATAAGCTAGTAAAGTATAAATAAATAAATATATATCATCATTAAACCATTGCAAAAAGATTATACCTAATAATTTTCAAACAAGAATCTGACGTAACACACAAACAAATTAATTACTTATCAGTAAACAATCATTACTAATGTGAGCACAGTGGTGACTCAAGAGTCATGACTCGATAATATTTGACTTGAAAATTGTCTCATATACATACGCCGCCTAACGCAAAGCAAATACCCATTATCTACCAACTTTGCGATACCTTTAAAGACAAAAGTACCGTTCAAATTTCAACTCTATCGTAATTAAATTTAAGGTTGGTTATTCAGTTTTGGTCAGGCTGTTTGTCGAGGTTAGAAAAATATTTCCGGAAGGGCCTTTAAGGGTTCTGTGAATATGTTTGGTGAAATGTAGACTGTTTTTCAAATTTGTTTGATGCTGTCAGACAGATTTGTGTGAGGGTGGTGTAGCCAGTCAGGTGTGAAGGCGTATTTAGTTGCATTTTTTGGTTAGCGTCACGTATACTTAGTGAGAGTAATTATTTTGGGTAAAATATGTGACAGGATAAAAATTCCTAAATAACCTTATACTTAGGTAGGTACATATCGAAAATTGTGTAATTTTGGCAAGGCATATTAATCGGTCGATTTCAATGTGTGTTCATGCAGCTAATACCAATGGCACCTACTCTGAAAATTGCAAAAAAAATCAAAAAAATATTTTTTACTAGCAAGAAACCTGTATTTTTAAAAGTTAGCAATGTATTACAAATAAAACATTTGACTGGTGCTAGTGGTTAAGGAACGTTTCGTGAATAAGTGTCCGCGTCGTAGGCAGGGCATTGAACCCAAGTTTTGAGCGCTATAAAGTACAGAAATTTGACGACTGTACCTTACATTGCGGGTTTGAATAATACTAAATCACTAAAACTACAAGTATAAGGCAAATGGTTACTGGTTTTGGATTTTGTTTAGGTAGTGTAATTGTAACGCTAAGTTTTCGCCAGCGTTCTGTTTACACCCTGTATATGTTTGACAAGCTCGTTTTAAACAGAGGAGATTTAACTGAGCGGGATCAGCTTGCGGTTAGCGGAGACACAAAGACGAAGGCCGTCCTGTGCAAACTGAAGCCTCAACTCGAAACCCTTTGCCCGACCTGATACCGTGACATATCAGGTATATACATTATACATGTATGTATAATACTTACGTACAGTACGCGGCAGAAAGTAATGTACATCGGCCTTTAGTATGACATTTCGGCTTGTGTCTCTGTCACTCATACCTATATGACGTTTTGTCGGTCTCAATCTGCTATTTCGTTCTAAAGGTCGATGTACATTACTTCGATTACGATTCCCGAATATTCGCTGTGTTGAACTTACAAATAATCGCACAAATTCCTGTTTAGTCAAGAGACCTAACCTAACCTGTTCAGAAGAGACATACTCGTAGGTATGCGAGATGCATAGCGACGCTTTGAAAACGAGTAAACCATTGAAATAAGTCTGAGTCTGACCGTCTCCTTCAGACCATCATGATGGGCAAAATTGAGGGAAAGGAAAGCATCGATAGAAGAAGAAAGTTTTGGTTTAGAAGCATCCAGAGAATGGACTGGGATAGCCAACGTATGTATAATTTTTTACGTTTGGCGAAAGACAGGATAAGAGGAAAGAGGCACGAGGAGAAGAAGAATTTAGTACTTTTTCCGAAGTAGGCACTAAAACACTGTCTGTCTCATTCACACTACCAGAATAACGTTTTCTGTCGCACTCTTCACTCGGCCCGCGTTGTGCACATTTTGTGTTCTAATAAGCGAGTCTACAGTCGTCATCACAGAACATTTTGTGTTCTAATAAGCGAGTCTATAGTCGTCATCACAGAACATTTTGTGTTCTAATAAGCGAGTCTACAGTCGTCATCACAGAACATTTTGTGTTCTAATAAGCGAGTCTACAGTCGTCATCACAGAACATTTTGTGTTCTAATAAGCGAGTCTACAGTCGTCATCACAGAACATTTTGTGTTCTAATAAGCGAGTCTACAGTCGTCATCACAGAACATTTTGTGTTCTAATAAGCGAGTCTATAGTCGTCATCACAGAACATATCGGGGGATTCTAACATCAATGGTCGTCATAGTAGTCATTATTTCAATGACAATAACGATTGTAGCAATGTGTAATGTAATTACAACTTTCATGAGTTTCATGTCACCTACTATTGCATTGTTCTCTGACCAGCTTTATTTGTAACTGCAAATACTTAATTATATTATACGGTCTCTACATATACCTAGTTGCCATCAGTCGACCGTATCGAGACCAAAAATCGTGTTTGTTGTTTAAACGAATATTCCGTCACATTCCCGACAGGCCGCCACAAAGTAACGCAGCAAATTAATAACTGTGCACGCGAAATTGATACTTACCTCACAAAAAACAATGGATATAGTTGATTGTGAAGTTAAAGTTAAAAAGCGATCAGTGATTGCGGTTCGTGATTTATAACGACGGAATAAAATTGTGTCCGAACAATGAAAATATTGTTTTTAATTGACATGTGCATATCGAATCGAATTAGTATTGGAAAATAATATTAAATGTGGCTTTTTTTGTTACGTACTCTGAACTGTCATCATCATCATCATCATGATCAAGCCATCGCCGGCTCACTACTGAGCACACGTCTCCGTCAGAATAAGACGGGTTTAGAGGCTACCGTCCGCCTCGCTGGACAACTCTGGATTGCCATTTTTTAACTTAACAACTTGTTACAAAATTCGCATCATAACCTTTGTATAAGTCGAATTTACTTTCTAAATTAAATCTATATATAAAAAAGGAAAAGGTGACTGACTGACTGACTGATCTATCAACGCACAGCTCAAACTACTGGACAGATCCGGCTGAAATTTGGCATGCAGAATGCAGATAGCTATTATAACGTAGACGTCCGCTAAGAAAGGATTTTTAAAATTCAACCCATAAGGGGGTAAAATTCGAAATTTGTGTAGTCCACGCGGACGAAGTCGAGGGCATAAGTTACTATTATATAATGCGCTAGGACAGCTAGTGTAGGAATTTATTTTCATTGTGCTAGCTTACACGAGGGGAATCTGTAACACAAATATTTTATGAAGACTAAAGAGCAGACGTAAGCAAAACTCAGAGTAGCCGTATCTGCCCCGCAGGAAACACTACGTATCCCCTATTTCCCCTCTGGCCCGGGGCTATTGGCATGCGAGTCACATCTCACGAGGATGTGGCGTGACAGAGTCGCGAACGATTCGGGGCTGAACCTTTGTGATTGAAAAACTGCACTTAAAGGGACCCCTGGACTTGAATATCTGACGAGGTAATGTTAGACGTTTAGTGAGGGAGTAGCTATCAACATTCTACATCTACCTATGTATTGTATAAGTCCCGCTAATTGCTAATGCGCGTGGTCGCCATTTTAGTGACGTCAGCACTAGACCGAAGTTTCGAGCTGATGGTACATTTTTATTTCGGCTGATGTCAAAATGACGTTATTTCGATGTTAATGAGACATGGTTCCAGCGCAATAGCAATTTGCGGGATAAGTCCCGATAAGGGATTGTTCCGAGAACGGTTATTCAGGCGGAAAATTAAACTTTCACCCCTTTGCTGTTAAAAGTTGTTTTAGAGGTTCAAGTGGTTGTTTTATAATATCTACAATGCTTTGTTTTCTTCTTTAATCAGAGAAAACAAAAAAGAGAGAAATTGGTGTACTTGTCTATAGTAGTTATTATGACGTCAACACACGAGTAGATATTCTATCTACTCGTGTGACGTTAACTTGGAAGATCCAGTTAGAAGAATTTGGTCTAAGAAACCATAGCATTTTTAAGAAAATAAAATCTCATAAAAAATAAGGTATGGAATCGAACCCGCACTGTGGTTAAAGTTCGTAAATCGTAGGAGTTTGAAGAAAAAATAAAAATGAATAAGCAAGCCCTTTCTAGCTAGGCGACCTTAGGCTACATCATCACCTACTATTTGGTGTGATTGCAATCAAGCGCATGCCTATTTATAATAAAAATTTAAAAAAATTGAATCGACTGTTAGGCGGAACGAAGTTTGCCAGGGCAGCTAGTGTAATATAGATTAATATTGCCGTGCTTTAGTTGCTCTGTAGCGCCTAGCGAGCCGCGCTGCGTGAGATGTCCGGTGCAGAATGCAGATGCGGTTGTACCACTGCATACCGAAGTAGACCAACAATTTCTACATAAAGTCAATTTTGACATTACATACTAGCTGATCTGCTATGGGCCTCATAAGAAAGCTCAGAGTCACTCCGATGGAGATATCTTAGAGTTTCTATAAGTGATGAAATCAAAAATATAGAAATCTGTAGGAGAACCAGAGTAACCGACATAGCTAAATGGATTACAAGGCTGAAGTTGCAATAGGCAGAGCACAATACATATTAACTAGTTTAAAAAACTTGTAAACATTCAAAAATATAGTGAAATATTTCAAGCACCTGTAGAACCAGTATTACATCCCACGCGAAGCTAGTTTCGCCCGATCGCCCGACGCGTCCTACAAAGTTGACTACTTACTTGTCCGATATTAGACGTTGCATTATACTTACATTACATCACTAACTACATGTTATACCTATATAAAATAGGAGTGTGGATATTATAAAGTCAAAGTCAAAGTCAAAGTCAAATGATTTATTCAAAATAGGTAATAAATTACTCGTATTGATAGTCTGGTATGGTGTTACATTTGTAAGATATAGTGGTGATAATTATTACGCAAACTTAAAACTAAAGCTACGAGGGTTCCAAAGGGTGAGGTTTCCAAAGGGGGTATAGTAGAGGTCTATACCAGCAGGACTTATAACCCACTAGCTTATGCCCTTGACTTCGTCCGCGTGGATTACACAAATTTTAAATACACTCAAACCCTTACTTTACTCCCTTAGGGGTTGAATTTTCAAAAATGCTTTCTTAGCGAATGTCCACGTCATAACAGCTGATGCATGCCACATTTTAGCAAGATGGTGATCTTATATCCATACTAATATAATAAATGCGAAAATGTGTCGGTCTGTCTGTCTGCTAGCTTTTCACGGCCCATCCGTTCAACCGATTTTGATGAAATTTGGTACAGAGATAGCTTGCATCCTGGGGAAGGACATAGACTACTTTTTATCCCGGAAAATGAAGAGGAAAGAGTTCCCACGGGATTTTCAAAACCGAAATCCACGCGGACGAAGTCGCGGGCATCATCTAGTATCTATATATTTAGATGTAAGTAAGAGCACCATTTCATTTCAAGGCGAGGGTTTTTCAGTTTTTATCATTTTTGTGTTCGATTTCGTGGCAATGGCAGTGCCATGAAAATTCATAGGTGGCCAAAAATTGCGCTCGAAACCCGCCGCCCGCCCGCCCGCCCGCCCGGCCGCCCGCCCGCCCGCTCGCCCGCCCGCCCGCCCGGCCGGAACAATGGCGCAGTTTCCGTCCTCTCCGGCCGGAGATTGCTCTTCGATACATTTTTACTTGCACCCCGGCCTCGCACCAAAACATCGCCTCTTCGTTTCGTTACCGCATAGCCAAGACAGGAAATCAATGTACATCTATATATATATCAAAGGAAAAGCTGACTGACTGACTGAACTATAAACTACTGGCGGATGAGGCTGAAATTTGGCATGCAGATAGCTATTTATAACGTAGACATCCGCTAAGAAAGGATTTTTAAAAATTCAATCCCTAAAGGGGTAAAACAGGGGTTTGAAATTTGTGTAGTCGACGCGGACGAATTCGTGGGCATAAGCTAGTGTACCTATATGGAGCCGAATGTGAGCGTATATGTCTATTAAAGTTGGTAAGCAACGTTAACCCAAGTCGGTAACTAGAAGGGTGACTGACATTGCTCTGTTTCATCTTATAAAGATAATTTAGGAATGATTAATTCCCAAATCACCCCTGCCGGGAATCGAATCCGTATCTCCCACTTAGACCTTACACTACGCCAGGGAGGTCGTGAAAGGGGTCGTCGTGCTCGTGAATTGTATGTTTTATTTGATGGGGCCCGGATTCGAGCGAGGCGGGCGCGGGTGAGCTCACGAAGGCGAGTTGTCTTATTGCTGCTAATTGCCGCACAACAGAACCTCGCACTGATTACATTCGAGCCACACGTCTTGTAGAAGCCGTGCTTTGTTCGTGCTTTCCTCTGGGGCGTGAGAAATGTTGGTGTAGTGTTAGTTTAGTTATTGTGAGTAAAGTGCACTTAGTACATATAGTCCGCGACAGGTTGAGATGGCAATGAGGTCCGTCACCCGCGCTCGCCCGCAGCGGGTTGGCGCGCGGGCTGTGTGGGTGTGCGGGGCGTTCCATCCCCTATTGCCATCTCAATCTGTCGCGTACTATACATGTCAGGTTATATGTAGCATTTTCCAGATATCAATTATCAATACATTGCTTGCTTGCAAGATCTCCACTCGAGGCCCCCCCCCCCCCCACCCCTTTAGCCATCTTTTTCTTTTTTTAGTCTTTTGTCGGAAAATATTCTTATACTTGTACCAACGCTTTGGAACAATAAATGATTTATTTATTTATTTCTACTACATAGATTATGACGCTGTAACTAACTGTACGTTAATATCTTAGTCAATCAAAATAATTTGATTAATAAGACTGCAGATATGTTCAAAATAATGTGTTTATACAATTATCCCTAAGTAGCATTTTAATTTAAATAAAAATAAATAAAAAAAATAAAAAGAGCCTTTATTGCAGTGTTAAGTATTTTAATTTATATTCCATCAAATCGCAGTCACCGGATCCCCAGGGTACTATTATAATGCCATTTGATAAATCCGGTTTTGATAAACGCGGAATCAGTAGGAAGCCCCTTCGATCGCGGGCTTACGACAAATCCACTCAGACCTCAGACGCGTCGCACAAAGACTAGCTTGTTTATCGCGACAGAGGCCGCGACTTCAAAGCGACCCTACTTCGCTTACTCTGTAAGCCGATTTAAAGAGAATTTTAATTAATCTGATCGCACATTACAGCGCGCACCGCACGTGCCGCACGCACTGCGACACGTTGTTCAAACGAACTTTGCTGTAGTTTATGTAATCCATAATCTACGCAAGTTTTTACTCAACGTGTCTGATACAAACCGCTAATGTTTGCAAACAAAATGATGAGATTTGCAAAAAATCGACTTCAATTTACGACTTATTGTGTGTACACGACTATGACCCTTTTCATTCTAAGGCCCTCGTAGCTTTAGTTTTTAAGTTCGCGTAAAAGTTATCACCACTATATATATCTTACAAATACAACAACTGACTTTCAAAAAGTGTAATTTATTACCTATTTTGAATAAACCATTTGATTTGATTTGATTAGAGGAAACCTGTGCTCAGTAGTGGGCCGGTGATGGGTTGATTGTGATGATGATGATCTATGTTACAGTAAATTAGCCTCTCCAATTTAGTCCTCTTTTTCAGTTTAATAAAACCCACAACTTAGATTTCTAGACGCCATCTTACAGGGACGTTAAATAGCTTAGCCGTAAGTCTCGGTCGGTACTCGGTAGGGTACTAGCCTTAGTTGAAGCCTCCACCAAACAAATCAAACCAGAGGTAGACTCTTGCTGCGTGACCGGTGCGTCCAACTCGTCAGTAATGTGCGTACACCATTAAATACGATCAGCATAAAACTAACCCGCCCCATCAGCGGCCGGAGTCGTCCCACAAAAGAGTAAGTAATTGAGAATTCAATTAACAGTTTTTACATAAAATTGTTTCGCGAAAGCCCAGGAGGCAGTTAATTTGAGCTTGGAAGTAATTGTCGCGAATTTTTCATTTCGCTGACAGAAGCTGTGTGCGCAGTTATCCGTTATATTAAAGCAGGAGCGAGTGCTTGCCACTCGCACAAACGAATTTTGAATAATTAATGAAATTTAAAAACGAGTACCTAAAGCTCCCTTCAAATTGAAGCTCGCTGTACGCGCGTACGATAAAAGAGACCTATATTTTTTGCCATGATCGATATAATTTACTAATTTCGGTTGTGTGGTACCGATAAATTCGTACCGATTCTAAGCTTCAAAGGTTTGGAAATCAGCGCAAAGCTGCCTATCTAACGGTATTCTACAGGATATTAATATATTTCAGAGAAACTACCTAAGAAATTTTTGTCTTTTCATTCTTCCAGCAGGTCTGAATTCTGATTGCAGCTAAGCGTCAGCATAAATACATTTTGAAAACAATCTTAGGTTTGAGATACAGTGGTAAAGCTGAAGTGCGGAGTCTTTCTTGATGATAAAATTATTAGTGAGAAGAAAAAGATAACTACTCAAACCAAACTTTATTTAATTTGCCATAACGTCGTCGGCGGCGCGGCGCAAGCCCAGCAGTACGCTTGGGTGCGCCCCAAGCGTGCTGCGAATCATCCGTGTTTTAACCGACTTCCAAAAAGGAGGTGGTTCATAATAAGAAACATCATAACAAGAAAACAGCATAATAAGAAACTTAGAAATCAATGCGTGAAACTTCCTATGACTTCAACATACATGTACACGTGTAAAAACAACTACAATTTTTTTACTTTGTAGTGGTTTTGGAAGTCGGTTTTTTAAATATTTTATTTTTGTTTTCAGTAAAGCTGGGGTTCAACTCCATTCCACTCTATCTGTATGCGTCGGCCCTAAGAGTAGAAGTCGGGTGTGTTTGGACTTAATCTTGTTCAACTTAACATTTGAGTTCGTTGTATACACGTTGAAACTTCACAGATAAAACACTACTCGTTCTTTGTAACTGGTAACTGGCATCGCCGGCGGCGCGCGGCGCGTCACTGCAAGACACTACAAGTCTTGAATAAATAACATCTTAGTTACAAACGAGACAACTGCAAGTTGCTGCAAGACAAAAGACGTGGCCCGCGGCGTTAGCGTTACGTCGGGCCACTTATTATATTTTTATTGCCATATTATAAGTACATATTATATTTCATAAAAGGGAACAATATAACGTTAAAGTTTTCCAAATTTGACTGTGATTTGCACTGCATTACATCTGGTGGTGTGGTTTGCACTGCATTACATCTGGTGGTGTGGTTTGCACTGCATTACATCTGGTGGTGTGGTTTGCACTGCATTACATCTGGTGGTGTGTTTGCACTGCATTACATCTGGTGTTTATATTAGCTCAAAAATACTGAATAATTTTTTCACATTTGAAAATAATGTGCCATAATTCTGCCACATACTTATTGTGTATATATTTTAATTTTTTTTAATTTATAGCCTTTATAGCTGCAGTGTCACTTCGCACTCGGGGTGATGTAAGGCTTCTAAGGATACCCAAACTGTTGTCCATCCGAATCTGTTCATCATTTAGAAGTTATGGTAGACTAAACAAACTCACATACTTATAATCCACCACAGGTCTAGATGGCAATCGGGGAATGAGGCGGGGGGACGCCCCGCACGTCACTCGTGCTTGCCTCCCCGATTGCCATCTTGACCTGTCGCGTACTATAGATACCTACGTACACGAATCTTGAAAGCATTACACTCCTTTTTTGGGCAGTTGTGTAAAAAATCGCTTTTCCGTTTTGACGCCACTTTGTTGCAAATAATAAAATATAGGAGTTATATTAGTTATTATTTAACTAGTGTTGTAAAACTAGAGTGTCAATAATGTAGGCACCATAAAGTACTGTTATACGCGTAGTAACAGCTCCGGGTCAAATAGACGCAGTTAACCCAATTAGTTAACCTACAAACGCAATGTATAGGAGCAGGTACCTACCTATATACTACCACTACCTACATTCAACTCTGTATTTCAACCGTCTACGAAGTTTCTACGTTTTTTCAAAACTGTGTTAATTATTGCGGATTTTTATGATAAGTATCTTTGTCTGCGTTTAAGCAACAGATAAAAAGAAAATTTGAATTACTTAATTCTAAGAAAATATGTTTTTTGATGTAAGTACTTTATAAGAAATCAAATAGAAAGAAGTTTAATAGAGCGGTGACTTCAAATTCTAAATGATAATAATGAAGAGCTGTTAAAAAAAATATGTAATTATTTTAGCCTTACGTGCCTTAATTATTTAAAAAACATACGTAGATGTTAATTTAACTTAGTTTCACTAAAACTAATTGTTATTTTTATGCATAGATTAATTATTGGTCTCGCTCCGTTTTAAGTTTAAAACGATTGGGGAATTTATTTGTTACTCCAAACGCACCTTTAAGAGTACCTACCTAGTGCCTATGGACACCTATTCTAAAACTTCAAGATTTCGTCTTCTTAATACTACAGTACGTGGCCGAAAGTAACATAGACCTTTAGAAGGAGATAGCAGATTTGTAACGCGTTGTCCCTGTCGTTGAGACCGGCAAAACGTCATATAGGTATTTGTGACTACAAATACTTTTTTATGCATGGCATAGTATTGTATATCAAATCTTTGAAAAGAGAAACCGCCGAGTTTCTTGCTGGTTCTTCTCGGTAGGAGAGGCGTTCCAAGTCCAAACGACTTTTATAGAAACGGAGGCCCGTTGTGGCGAAGAAAGCGACAAACTCTACAATTCTGTCAACTTTCTGCAATTCTCTACAAGTCTAGACAATTTCGAAGGTGCGTCCAGACTTCCGAAGCTGAACTTAGCACTAAACTTAAACATGACAGTTAATATGTCCCACCACAAGAAATTATAAAGTTTACACGACAATAATAGTAGGTACAACGGCTAGGAACAGATATACCGGATTTCAGCCCTTTAATTTACCCAGAATTATAACAAACTTTAAAATCATCATCATCATCATCAACCGATAGACGTCCACAGCTGGACATAAATCTCTTGTAGGGACTTCCACACGCCACGGTCATGCGCCGCCTGAAACCAGCGGCTCCCTGCGACTCGTCTGATGTCGTCCGTCCACCTAGTGGGGGGGTCTTCCAACGTTGCGTCTTCCGCTGCGAGGTCGCCATTCCAGCACCTTGAGACCCCAAAGTCTATCGGTTTTACGAACTATGTGCCCTGGCCATTGCCACTTCAGCTTCGCAACCAACTTTAAAATACATAATTATAACTTCCCAGTTATCCTGGTGCTGCGTAAAGTCGTCCCTTGTTTGTATCGCGCGAGATAAGTCTGTTTTACGACAAAGGCCTTCGGATAAGGAAACTACTGAGGCTTTAATGGCGGCCGCGCGCATTAGCTGGCACGGGAGGAGCGAATACGTCTCTAGAGGTTTCGAGGGTAGTTAAAGAAAAGTGAAATATATATTATATACTAGCTGATGCTCGCAACTTCATTCGTTTGGATTCAGGTTGCTAAAATCCCGTGGGAACTCCTTGATTTTCAAGAATAAAATAGAATAGAAGTATTTTTATTCAAATGAACTTTTACAATTTTTGAATCGTCAAATGCATCTACCACTGGTTCGGAATGTCGTTCCTACCCAAAAGAACCAGCAAGAAACTCGGCGGTTGCTCTTTTAATAAAAGATTCCATTTACAGTAATATTATGCCGTGAATGCAAAGCAAAAATCAGTTTTAGAATGCACAGGTGAAGACCTTTCATATGATACCCCACTTGATATAGTTTTCTTATTTCGAAAATCGAAAATACTAATTATTAGTTTATGACCACAAAAAAAAAATTGTGTGATGTAACCACATATTCACGGTTTTCAGATTTTTCCCCTGTGTTTTACAGTGTTTTAAGTGATTTACAGTTTCGCTACGAAGCCGGGTAGAACCGCGTAGAACCGCGTAGAGGTTGCGTAGGCGTATAATAAAAACTGCCTTACGCGTTTCAGGTAAGCCTGCTTCTATCTTGGACTGCATTGTTGATTTCGTTGGTTTGTCCTTCAATCTCGCCCCAATGGAGCAACTAGTTAACGTAATATTTACATAGTTAGAGCTAAACACCTAGAGAGTGACATAGGCTACTTTTTATCCCGCAAAATTAAACAGTCATCATCATCATCATCATAAACCGACAGACGTCCACTGCTGGACATAGGTCTCTTGTAGCGACTTCCACACTTCACGGTCTTGCGCCGCCTGAAACCAGCGGCTCCTTGCGACTCGTCTGATGTCTCCGTCCACCTAGTGGAGAGTCTTCCAACGCTGCGTCTTCCGGTGCGAGGTCGCATTCCAGCACCTTGGGACTCCAACGTCTATCGGTTCTACAAACTATTTGCCCTGTCCATTGCCACTTCAGCATTACACAATTAATTAAACAGTACCTACTCACAGAATTTTTAAATACCTAAATCCATGCGGACGGATGCGCGGGGATCAGCTAGTCTGAGATATGTTTTTGTAGTGATAAAGATTCAAGTAGGAAGTAAGTAGTAAGTAGAAGTGCAAAGCCGGGAGGAGGCGAGTGCCGGAGTGCCGAAGTGCCGGAGTGCCGAGTGCGGCAAATGGCGATAGAGGCAACAACTCAAACATGTGTGACGCGAGCAAATAATCTAATCGGGTTGACTCGCCCGTCTGTTTGCTGACGGGTTTAGGAGCTTCGATGTTACAGATTTACACAACTTGTAGGATGAAGGGACTTCGTTTGAGTTGGGAAATAGAGACAACAGTGGTTTACACAAAGGAAATCACGTGAAACTTGATAAAACTGAAATGCAAAGGAAAATCGGGGTTTCGTTTTATACAATTTTTCAAAACCGAATCTAATATTTTGTACTTACCTAGTTATAACAAAACGCCATGTTAATTCCGACTGTGACGTCACATGGATTGAAGTTGTAATGTATTTCCATTGTATTTCACTAAGAAAATGTCGTTCTTTATCAATCCTGAATCCAAAAAGATGGCGGGTAGCGTTTCCGCGGCGAAATTTGAAATGCAAAATTTAAATGCATTTTTATTGCACTAATCGATCAAATGAAGTTATTGTCAATTTTTCAGTAGTTTATGATCACTTTTTTTTTTTTAATACAATAAAACTTAAAGCTAGCCTTATCTAATTACTATATAAATCATGACCGCGTGGAATGGTGCCAAGAATGAGTATGTATAATTCTAACATCAAATTAAGACACTTTTCAAAAAAGTCGTATGAAGTCTGCTAATCTGCACGTGGCCAGCGTGGTAGACTGCATGTGATCAAACCCTTCTCCTTCTGAGTGAAATGATGATAATGATGAATATATTTGTTTATATTGGTCATTGGACGATTTGTAAATACAAGAACAATCAACCAAATTGTCCAAAGCTTCCACTTGACGCAGCAACCGGAGCCGTTCCAACAGGGGGCCAACAATAAGGCCTAAAGAGTTATAATTACAAACAAGTTATTATGATTCCCCCGGCGCGCCTCGCTTCGGACGCGGATTTCCATTTTAATTGAAACTCTTCAGCGCGCGATTTATTAATAAAGAACAATTTGACTTAGATTAATTGCGAATTCACGGCCGTTGTTTGGCCACTCGGAGTACGGACGGGAAATTGGCTATTTGACATGCATCAACCGATTATCATCATCATCATCATCATTCACCGATAGACGTTCACTGCTAGACATAGGTTTCTTGTAGGGATCTTGCGCCGCCTGAATCCAGCGGCTCCCTGCGTCTTCCGGTGCGAGGTCGCCATTCCAACACCTTGAGACCCCAACGTCTATCGGTTTTACGAACTATGTGCCCTGCCCATTGCCACTTCAGCTTCGCCTACATATTGGATTTTTTAAATTTATAACAAAAGTAACGCGGGGTATTGTAAGGAATCTAACGATAACCCGTACGTCCACACTTGTTTAGGCATTTGGAAGTTATGGAGTAATAAAGAAACTCACATACCTAATACCTCAACCATGAAAACAATACACTCTTTTTTTGGCAATTGTGTAATAAAGAGTCATACTCAGTGTGCGTTAACGGGAGGGTCTCGGTAAATAGTTATTAGAAATGGGAGAGCAGTGTCGGTCCAATCCACCAATCAGCCGAGACGCAACCATGGCCGCCATCTTGTGTCCCTAATAACTGACGAATTACTTCGCGCCCTTTATTCCTTCATTTGCGATGATGATATACGCAACCAAGATACACAACACACAGTCAAGGTTAAAAAACAATCAAAAAAAAGAAAAACCTCACGAAACAATAAACAACATCACTACCAATATAATAAAGTGTGTGTGTTTAGTTTGTTGGTTTTTCCATCAATCTCACCGTAACGGAGCGTAATCGATGTGATTTTTTGCATGGATATCAGTCTTACCCTTATTAATATAAATGCGAAAGTGTGTTTGTTTGTTGGTTTGTTCTTCAATCACGTCGCAACGGTGCAACGGATTGACGTGATTTTTTTGCATGGGCATAGATAAAGACCTGGAGAGTGACATAAGCAAGCTACTTTTTATCCCGGAAAATCAAAGAGTTTCCACGGGATTTTCAAATACAAATTCCGCGCGGACGAAGTTGCGGGCATCAGCTAGTAGTTAATTAAGACCTCAAGAATGACGAACACTTCTTTTTATTTAAAAGTTATGTTGAGGAAATAAAAAGTTCCTACGGAATTTTGAAAGCACACCATCTAGTTTTGATCCATCAAATCCCTATCTTGGGTTTATTATGTCAATAAGTTTGTCACTAATTTTAATTTACAGTCCACTGGTAAAATCGCGACAGCCACCGATTTCGCTTTGTTTATTTATTGTAATAAACGCGAAAAGGAAATATTTCGTTGTCTACAACAGTAACTTGACTTGTACGTTATTGTAGTTCAATTGGCGCGAATAATAGATGTCATTCAAATTTAAATAAATTGAAGATATTATATTTGAATTTACCCCTTCAAAGGTGAATATTTAGATTAAATTAACTTTAAAGAAAGACGTACAGTACCTACCTTAGTAATAAAAATGGTTCTCAATTAATTTTTAGATTAAAATTTTAAAAAAAATTACTCGTGAAAACAGTGTAGAAATCCTATCTGTTCATAATTATTAAACGTTCAATATTACCATTTTTTACACATATTTTATACATTTTCACGATAAAAGATTTATATAAAAATAGCTTATGCTCGCGACTTCGTCCGCGTGGACTACACAAATTTCAATTCCTTATTACCTTAGGGATTGAATTTTCAAAAATCCTTCCTTAGCGGATGCCTACGTCATAATAGCTACCTGCATGCCAAATTTCAGCCCGATCCGTCCAGTAGTTTGAGCTGTGCGTTGATAGATCAGTCAGTCAGTCAGTCACATTTTCGTTTTATATATTTAGACTAGGTTAGGACGTCCGCCTTCTAATCGGAGGTTGGGGGTTCGATCCCGGACACGCACCTCTTCACTTTTCGGAGTTATGTGCGTTTTAAGTAATTTAATACCACTTGCTCTAACGGTGAAGAAAAACATCGCGAGGAAACCTGCATGCCTGAGAGTTCTTCATAATGTTCTCAAAGGTATGTGAAGTCTACCAATGCGCACATGGCCAGCGTGGTAGACTGTGGCCAAACCCTCATCACTCTGAGAGGAGACCCGTGCTCTGTAGTGAGCCGGCGATGGTTTTGATCATGATGATCATGAATAGTTAGCAGATTCACTTTTTATGTTAATTAACTCAAAGTATAAACAAAAGGTATAGGTATATTGAAAATACGTTAAATATTAACCCATCAAAATGAATGATAATACGTTAAATATTAACCCATCAAAATGAATGATAATACGTTAAATATTAACCCATCAAAATGAATGATAATACGTTAAATATTAACCCATCAAAATGAATGATAATACGTTAAATATTAACCCATCAAAATGAATGATAATACGTTAAATATTAACCCATCAAAATGAATGATAATACGTTAAATATTAACCCATCAAAATGAATGATAATACGTTAAATATTAACCCATCAAAATGAATGATAATACGTTAAATATTAACCCATCAAAATGAATGATAATACGTTAAATATTAACCCATCAAAATGAATGATAATACGTTAAATATTAACCCATCAAAATGAATGATAATAATATGGTAAAGCGATGACAATGAAACGAGATAATAGATTTCAAATGATCCATTTTTGCATTGAACTGAGGAGCTTTTGGGAAAAGAAGTTGCCCTTTTAAGTGAATGATATTATTGCCGGTGAAGAAGATCACAAAGACATTCAAATTAAAGATAATCGGATGAGTGAACCTATTTGATGATTGGGAGACATCTTTATAGAAATAAATTATGATCATATTACTAAACTAGCAGTTCTGTAGGAAATTTTGATTTCGTGGTAAAAAGTATCCTATTAGAGCCTCGATAGCTCAACGGTTAAACGAGCGGACTGATAACCGTACGGTCACCGGTTCAAACCCCACCCGTTGCACGATTGTCATACCTACCTACTCTTAGCACAAGCTTTACGCTTAATTAAATTAGTCAGCATGATAAACTTAGCTTATATTCTTTAAAAAATACCGTCTTCAGGATTATGTTATCTCTGTCTCGAATTTCATCAAGACAGACCGATATTTTTGCATTTATAATCACGATCCACTCATTGCTTGCCCACTTCTGAGCACTCTCAGAATGGGAAGTAATTATGCCATAGTCCGCCACGCTGGCCATGTGCAAATTGCCAGACTTCACACACTTTTGAGAACATTATGGAGAACTTTATGCTATTGAAGTGACCTCACAATATTTTCATCACCGTTATGGCAAGTGATATTAATTGCTTTAACGATGAAGGAAAGCATGTGCATGCAAAATGCATCCCATCCGTCCTGATGAAATTCCTGTCAGTTACAATAGAATAGAAATAATTTTGTTTTAATAACTTTTACAAGTACTTTTGAATCATCAAATGCACCACTAGTTCGGAATGCCTTTCCTATCCTCCACGATGTTCTCAAAGGTGTGTTAAATCTGCCAAACCGCACTGGTCCAGCTTGGTGGACTAAGCCCTTAATTCTGAAAGGAGACCTGTGCTCAGTAGAGGGCCAGCGATATGTTGATCGTGATGATGATGATGATGATATATTTAGTAATCGTTCATGTCTCAAAAACTTTGCTCGTTGTCAGCTGCGAGCATCGTACCGTAACAGCGCGCAATCATCAACACCCTCGACATGGTGTCCCCCGGGCCCCGGGCCCGGCCTGTCCCCCGGCGTCAAACAGCTGACTCACGAGTCACGAGCGACGAGTCTATCGAGGGTACTAATTACGTGACAGGTGTCCCCCGGGCCCCGGCGTGACACGCCTCGTCATACTCGACATATAGCCGACAACTGCCACTTCACGATAGCCGTGACTTGCTATGTACAGCTACTTAAATATTTATTTTGTACGCATTCTCAAGATGCATTGCCCTTGACTGTGATCACACCTGGTGGTAAGTGATGATGTAGTCTAAGGTGGAAGCGGGTTAACTTGGAAGGGATACGGCAGGTTTTTACTCAATCCACAGTCCCTTATCGGTTTCTACACTACATTGTATTTATTTTTTAATTTATTTATAACTAGCTGATGCGCGCGACTTCGTTCGCGTGAAATTAGGGTTATAAAAATCTCGTGGGAACTCTTTGATTTTCTGGAATAAAAAGTAGCCTATGTCACTCTCCAATTACTATACCCATGCAAAAAATCACGTCGCTCCGTTGATTGAAGGACAAACCAACAAACAAACACATAGCTAGCTAGCTAGTAAGTACATACATTTATGAAACCTGAAAACATCTTATTTAGGCAGTCAAGGAATTACTTCTAACTATCATAGATTTAAACCGGGAATAGTTAAATAGTCTAGCTAGATTCATGTAAGCCCTGTATTAAACAGGAGCGGCTTAAGATCGCACGTGTACGGTGTAGGGTGTAGGGTGTAGGGTGTAGGGTGTAGGGTGTAGGGTGTAGGGTGTAGGGTGTAGGGATCTCAAGTGTCAGGAGTCAGGAGTCAGGACACGGCGCAGACTAAGCTGTGCCTAAAATACTGCAGCTAAGCTCGTCTGGACTATTCCTGGCTTTTGCTGGATTTCCTATGTGATTATATTAACTACACTTATCACAGGCAGTGGCGTGCAGGTCATAGAAGCATAAATGCACTGCTTACCCCAGTTGTAATAGCTCAATGCATATTTTTCATTATGACCTGCAAGTGAACAGGCTCCTACTTAACTAGTGCCTACCCTGGCTTCAAACCCTGTGCACGCCACTGATCACAGGTAAGGTCATAGGTGATGCTATATTAATGAAGTTTAATAAAGCCAGTAATCTAACAACCTCCAAGTAACAGAATTATCATATAAGATGATGCATGGGTCTTCGTCACCATGGATGTGAGTTAATTATCATATAAGATGACGCATGGGTCTTCGTCACCATGGATGTGAGTTAATTATCATATAAGATGACGCATGGGTCTTCGTCACCATGGATGTGAGTTAATTATCATATAAGATGATGCATGGGTCTTCGTCACCATGGATGTGAGTTAATTATCATATAAGATGACGCATGGGTCTTCGTCACCATGGATGTGAGTTAATTATCATATAAGATGACGCATGGGTCTTCGTCACCATGGATGTGAGTTAATTATCATATAAGATGATGCATGGGTCTTCGTCACCATGGATGTGAGTTAATTATCATATAAGATGACGCATGGGTCTTCGTCACCATGGATGTGAGTTAATTATCATATAAGATGATGCATGGGTCTTCGTCACCATGGATGTGAGTTAATTATCATATAAGATGATGCATGGGTCTTCGTCACCATGGATGTGAGTTAATTATCATATAAGATGACGCATGGGTCTTCGTCACCATGGATGTGAGTTAATTATCATATAAGATGATGCATGGGTCTTCGTCACCATGGATGTGAGTTAATTATCATATAAGATGACGCATGGGTCTTCGTCACCATGGATGTGAGTTAATTATCATATAAGATGATGCATGGGTCTTCGTCACCATGGATGTGAGTTAATTATCATATAAGATGACGCATGGGTCTTCGTCACCATGGATGTGAGTTAATTATCATATAAGATGATGCATGGGTCTTCGTCACCATGGATGTGAGTTAATTATCATATAAGATGACGCATGGGTCTTCGTCACCATGGATGTGAGTTAATTATCATATAAGATGATGCATGGGTCTTCGTCACCATGGATGTGAGTTAATTAACAATTCTGTAGAACTTCTTTAAGTTTTTTATTTTATTCAGATACAAGTTAGCTATTGACGGCAATCTCATCTGGTGCTAAGTGATGATGAAGTCTAAGATGGAAGCGGGTTAACCTTGAAGGGGTATGCTAATTGGTAGTTTTAATTAAACCCTTTGGTTTCTACACAGCATCGTACCGAAACGCTCAATCGCTTGGCGGCAGGGCTTTGCTGGTAGGGTGGTAACTAGCCACGGCCGAAACCTCCCATCAGACCAGACCAGAAATTTAGAAATTATCAAATTTCAATCCATGCCAGGAATTGAACCCGGGATCTCCCACTAATAAGACCACAGTGCTTACCACTGCCCCTATGGAGGTCGTCAAAACAGAATATTCTTGTTACTATTTTCTGTGGTTACAAACACTCTGTTCCGTGGTTACAAACACTCTGTTCCGTGGTTACAAACACTCTGTTCCGTGGTTACAAACACTCTGTTCCGTGGTTACAAACACTCTGTTCCGTGGTTACAAACACTCTGTTCCGTGGTTACAAACACTCTGTTCCGTGGTTACAAACACTCTGTTCCGTGGTTACAAACACTCTGTTCCGTGGTTACAAACACTCTGTTCCGTGGTTACAAACACTCTGTTCCGTGGTTACAAACACTCTGTTCCGTGGTTACAAACACTCTGTTCCGTGGTTACAAACACTCTGTTCCGTGGTTACAAACACTCTGTTCCGTGGTTACAAACACTCTGTTCCGTGGTTACAAACACTCTGTTCCGTGGTTACAAACACTCTGTTCCGTGGTTACAAACACTCTGTTCCGTGGTTACAAACACTCTGTTCCGTGGTTACAAACACTCTGTTCCGTGGTTACAAACACTCTGTTCCGTGGTTACAAACACTCTGTTCCGTGGTTACAAAAGTCTATTTGACTTTTACTTAACTTACTTCAACATCAACAATTTCGATTTGTAATGCATTTAAGTAGTATGAAATTAAATGGCTTTTTTATTTTATTATACAGATGTTATTCATAATTTCATTAATTAGTATTTTTATGTGGCATTTCATGAATGTGAGTGCAACCACACTCGCTCACGTAATGAGGCGGCGTCGGTTCGTTACCCAATGTTATTATTTGCCTTATTTGCGTGGGACAGTTAACGAGATTACGCGGGACGGACGGACGGACATGTCCGCATCGTCTGCGGCTCCGACGCGCCGCTCGTTTCATTATGAGTTCTTTAGTTCGTTACGTGAAATGGCACCCTGGAAGTTAGCAATGGTAATGTTGATCCCAGGGGATATGAAACCAGTGGCGTGCAGGTCATAGAGGCATAAATGCACTGCTTACCCAGTTGTAACAGCTCAATGCATATTTTTCATGATGACCTGCCAGTAAACAGGTTCCTACCTAACTAGTGCCTACCCTAGCTTCAAACCCTGTGCACGCCACTGTATGAAACTGGTTTTAGGTTGATACCGCGGCCGGCGCGCGGCGTGGGCGGGGTGATCTCGCGACAGACGTAAATCTCGCGATCATTGCTGTCACACGCCCGACTAGAGAGAAGAAGAAGAGAGACAACAAATGAACTGTCGCATTGCTACTGCTGTCACGTTGCTGTCGCTACTGCAACGTTTTACTACACTTGGAGATATTTGAGTAAGTAATTGCTGTTTCTTAACGACTCTTGTCAGTAGAAACTTCTTTCTATACCAGTAGTAGAGTCAAAGACGGAGCATAAGAGATACTAACTGTATCATACTACATAAAACAAATAAATTTAGAATTTTGAGAAAAGCTCATAACTTAGTATGCAGTTTCCAAAGTCAATTGAAATTCATGGTGAGTTAGTATGTGCACAAAAAGGCAGCGTTCAGTATTGAGCCGATTCGGTCTCCCGCAGTGTTGGCACCTCTCCTGCTTGTTAGCATTGCAGCGAAGACACCGCGTCAGCCACAGAGAGGACACTGGCTTTATTGAAAACAAGGAAAAGTTGCTCTTTCTACAAGACAGACCAAGCTTAATTTGTTATTATCCTCCAAAACAGACAAAGTATAGTACAACTTTAGCAAGAAAGTTGTGCGTATTGCTCGCTTGGTTACTAATTGCTTTTCCTGCATGTTTAGTGGTAGGAGTGGGAATATAAGTTTTATAAAGCAATGTGTCATTTCTTGTTTAAAGAGCTGCATTGAAATATGAACTTCCGAAAGTAGTTTCGATAACTGCAACTTGTCGCTACTAGATGGCATTAATAGTTGCTTGAGTACTGAATAAAAATACAATCTCCTGCACTTGACAGTAGGTTAACCGTGCCTTAGTAGTCAAAGGTGCTTAGAGAGCGTCACCCAAGGGTGACGAAGGTTTGAATCCTACCGGTTCCGCAAACTTTGATATGTATTAAAAATTATTTAAATATCACTTACTTTTATGGTGAAGGAAAATTCGTGAGGAAGCTTACTATAAAGAAACGTACTATAAAGCCTAAAATTCTCCATAATGTCCTCAAGGGTGTGTGAAGTCTGCCGATCTACACTTTGTCAGCGTGTGGCCAAATCCTTTTCATTCTTAGAGGAGATCCGTGCTCATTGGTGAGCTGGAGATACGCCGATGCTAACAAAATATAAATCAGGTCCACGCTCAAGCCTTAGAAGTTTCACTTCAGAAACAAATACAAGAGTGTACCTACCTACATTAATAGTATGTATAGTATGTATGTAAGTATAAGACTACAGAGGAATGTGCAGTGCTCAGACAAGCCGCCAAGCGCTTACGAGCACGAAGAAACCAATACTGTGTTTTTTCTGTTTGTGTGGAAAAAAAATAAAAAATAAAAAAAATTAGCCGCTCTACATTGGTAGGGCAGGTCTGCGTCGCACACGCATGTCTGCGCTGCTCGCACATACATCACGGCGCTGGCACGCCTGCTGTCTCGTCTACAGTCTACACGCCACTTTATTTGTTGTTTCGCCAAATCTACTGCGGCGGGAATCGTCTTTAACATGTTCCATTCTTATTTACCGTCCTTAGTTGAGAAACAAAATCTTTAAATAAAAAGAAAAGTCGTGCCCCCCGATTAATTGTGTAAGAAAAACGTATTCATCGTTATCGTAATCGTTAAAAAAATTTGCCCTTTGATTGGTTGATTCGCTGTTTACATGTTTTCACAGCCAATCAAAGGGCAGAATTTGTGTGACTGGCTGATCCATCAATGCAAAGAATACACCGTTGGCATTATGGCGAAGTGCGACTTATGGACTCGCGCACCGAAAGTTCCGCGCTTTGAAAGGATACATCATCATGATCAACCCATCATCGGTTCACTACAGAGCACGGATCTCCTCTCAGAGTGAGAAGGGTTTTGGCCATAGTCTACCACGCTGGCCATGTGCGGATTGGTAGACAAAAGGATATAAGGACAAAAGGAAAGGACACATATTTCAAATTATATTGTTGCTTATGTTATCTCTATAACTGGATTGGATTGGATTGGTACTATAAATTAACAATTTTCAGATTATTTCGTTTACGTGCGTTGTTTGTTGGCAACTTTCACGATTCTTTATTCCGCGAGAAGATCCATAGGAAGAACCCTTACATAAAGAATGATTTATATTTTGTGAGTGTCAAAAAGATCACATAAATGGTAATATTTTTGATTGCGTTGACTTATAGCTTGATTTTTTACAGCTCAAAGGTATTTAAGCGTTATTAATATATTAATTTCAATTTGACGCTTCCACACGTTACTGAGTAGAGGGTCTTGATATACAGACATACGGACAACGAAGTGACCCTATATACTATATAGGTATGGGTTCCTTTTATCTTTTGAGGTAGGAATCCTAAAAATAGAATTTAGAAAGTTGATAGAGTACTCCAAACGTTGCCGTAGACAGTTAACGACGTCCTTTGTTAGCGACGGCGCGTCAAGTCGGGCGGCAGCACGAGTCTATCCATCACGAAGCGCCAAACAAATTTCCTTCACTTTCCATCGCAGGCGGAGCACTCACTATCTGGGTTTTTATACTGTCCGATCCGATATATGTAGGAATATGTCTTATAAATCGTGCCCAAAAGATCGGTAAAGTCTATAAAATTTGTACCTAATGATTCATTAATGAATTTTCTCCAGCGGTTAACTAAATGCAACACACTTTAACCTAAATATTTGCCTTCGTTGTCGTCTAGTGATCTTAGCGCATGGAATTTAACAGCTGGAAAAAACTCCCTTTTGATTCGTTTTATAACACTAGTCTAGCTAATAGTATCCTATCTATGGTGAATACTTGAGCTTTCTGTGACCAAGTTGCCATTCTGACATGTTAGGACCTGAACTTATATCGTTTCTTGAACCTGTCATGTATATCCATGATTGCTACATCAGCTTCGCAATTCTATAAGCTACACCTGCCTTCTTCTGGTCTGTCGGATAAGCACAATTCTGATTTGATCACGTAAACTCAATATTGGGTGGTATTTCAGGTAAACAATTCGCGATTCACTACATGCTATTTTATTCGGCAGCGTATCAGAAAAAGAAAATTTGATATCGTATCGTGTATTGAAAAACGCTTTAGGCTTCACTCTCCGCTTCTGTGCATTTACAACCTCACCTGCTACTTTACAACTTCACTTTCCACCGTCCCTATCGCTTGTTGATAAAGTTTAAAGTTCTGTAATCAAGTGTAAGATGTAAGGTTGTATAACTTAACTCATTACACACAGAACTATGGGCCGCGATCGCCCCTCGTTACACGGATTCCGCCACAATACAAAATCGATGATTGTTCAACTTGTCGACTGTCGACTGTCGACTGTCGACTGTCGACTGTCGACTGTCGACTGTCGACTGTTGAGGTGGTGTGGGCTTTTTGCCAAGGAATCGGAGAGAGCGTCTAATAGCGGATCGTTTCCTCGTCTTCGTGTGATTGCAAATGGCTGGGGGTTTGAATGCGGATACCTCATTTGGCAATTTTCCTTCCTTTTTATCCTTATTTTTTTCTAGTAGTTGCTTAGTTAACTCACTCTCACAGGATGTTTTATATACTTGTACTTCTAGATTAAAGAAAATCTATAGTTGGCCGTGCCTACTATAATTTGCAATTAACTAATAAGATAATTATTGTTGTTTCGATTGCTGTGTATTTTTCAGAATAAAATCTTCTTAATAATAAAATTCTTTTCATACTGAGAGGAGACCCGTGCTCTGTAGTGAGCCGGCTATGTGTTGCGATGATGATGCGTGAAATTCTTTCAACTGACTGGCAGATGATGTAGGCTTATTATCTATACTAATTATATTATATAGAGATAAAGTTTGTATGTTTGTTTGTAATATTTGAAATTCTTTCACCAGTTGCAAATGTTCATACTTCCTGATTGTATTATTAAACAAATTACAGATCCCTACAAAAATTGTACTTAATAAACTACCCGTGTGAAGACGGGACGGGTCGCTAGTGAGAAATAATTCTAGCTAAATCAGAGAAAATGTATTTTCGTTCTCATTTGAATATTCGCGGAAAAAGTTAGTTAAAAGTTAAAATAATATGTAAAATACAAAAAAGATGTTCAGTGAAGGAAAAACTAAAGAGCTCATAATATTCGTATCTACAAGAAAACAAAGGACAGAGAAGTATCTCGTACGTCATTAACGTCGTACTAAGCTGCACTTCATTATCTTGATTATCCTAAAATCACTTCTCCCTCCCAGCATCCAGCATCCTAGTCTGCGAGCAGGCGGCGAGTAATTAGCGACAAGTAGCACATCCCGCAGTCTTGAGATAAACGCACAAAAAATGTAATTAACGAAATGAATGGCACTTTCTGAAGAGTGAGGAGACGAGCTCCTAATGAATTGGTTCGTACTTGAGGGTGCCTTCACGATGGACTGCGCACTTTTATATTTTGTTAGAGTCAGCGCGCACCACGGTAAGGGGAGTTGCGGTGCGTTTTAAAATCCGTAAATTTTAATTTTAGAGCTAACGCGCACAACGGAAAATTTCCGTACGTTTTCCCCCCGAAAAATCTGTGAGCAACAAAACAGCATAGAAGTACGGGCGCACGGCGGATTTGATTTCGCACCTAATTTTGATTTGATTAAAATTGGCGGATTTTAAAACGCATCATCGCAACTCACCGCATCGTGGTACGTGCTAGCCAAATACATAATATATCAAAATCCGCAGTGGGCGCTCTCAAAGAAAGTTCTATAGTTCACAGATTTGGCGGAATAAAAACGAACGGAAATTTACAGTAAGTGCGCGCTAGCTCTTAGACGTTAAATATTAAACATTTTAGGGTTCCGTATCTCCAGAGAAAAAAAGGAACCCTTAAAGGATCACTTTGTTCTCATTTGTCTGTCAAGAGTCAAGACTCGTTCATGGGAGTCAAAACCTATAGGGCACCTTAACCTAGAATCATGGGCAGGAAGAAATGTCTTATAGCACAAAGAAAGGGAAAAATCCGAAATCCATCAGCCTGTTTGCGTCCACTGCTGGACATAGGCCTTTCCAAGAGCGCGCCAAATTGGCGCTGCTCATTAGAAGTAGTGCCCATACTGACCACGCTGGGCAGGCGGGTTGGTCAGCGCAGGGCTGTAGGCTATTTCGCACCAGTGACGCTGCTGCCCGTCTCTGGTCTGTATTATTTAAAGCCAAGCCATATGGAATGGTTATCCCGCCATTCTTCGGTCGTCATATCCTCGTCCGCTGATTCGCAGGGGGCACCACGTGCAGGTGAGGTTGACATTTGGGGTGCTAAGATGTTAGCGCACCCCCTTACCCCCCAAAATCCGAAAACCATGACCGTATTGTTCTGAAAGGTGTGTAAAGTCTACCAATCCGCACATGGCCAGCGTGGTAGATTATGGCCAAAACCCTTCTCAAGGGTAAGATTTTAGTGGTCACATAATATATTTTAGCGTAGGGTCTTTTTCGGATTATGTACATTTCAAGAAAGCATTGTGTTTGCAAAAGCGTGCGAGTTCTGCCCTTCTTGCCCATGAAGAGATCCATGCTCGGTAATGACCCCGGAAAATCAAAGAGTTGTTCCCACAACATTTTAAAAACTAAAATCGCGAGGTCATCACGAACATCATGTTTTGTAAAAAAAAATAGGTATAAGGTGAGCCTAGTTCCAAAGCCGTACTTTTCCGTTTTGTTGAAAGTCAAACAATGTTGTAATTAGTGGTTTTGTGTCGGCTCGTTTGTTTCGGATTTAATCCCCCTGTAACCAAAGTCCGCGTCCTCGTTACTACAAAGAAATTGTCACTTTTCCTTATTTTCCCGCGCTTTCCGGCGCTTTCCGGCCAGCGCAAGTATTTTATTTTCTGTTGCAGAATCTATTCAATTAAATCGCATTGCTTTACAGAGTAAGAGTAAAGGAGTAATTAGAAAGACTTTGCTTTTGTGTTTGTTTATTACTCTTTGATACTCCATATTTTTATTTCACTTCTACAGCTTACAAGTTTTTTATTTTTTTATTTATACTTCCACTAGAATTAAGTAGATGATATCCGCGACAAGTTCGTAGTGAGTTTAAGTAAAAATCCTAAATTAGCCTACATCTATCTCTGGGATGCAAGCCATTTTTATTTTCCTTACCGAATTTCCTCAAAATCGATTATATGTACAGGTGGGCCGTGAAAAGACACACTTTCGCATTTTCAACATGTACAGACGGTGCTATTTATTTATCTATACATTATCATCTGCCTACTTAGTTCTTAGTTTAGTTATTTAAGTGTACTTTTTGACGACCCTTCTAATGCAATGGTTAGCGCTCTGAGTACGATTTGAGGCGGACAGAGTTTCAAGATGTACTTAACTAGCTTATACTTGCGACTTCGTCCGCGTGGACTACACAAACTTCAAACCCCTATTTCATCCCGTTAGGGGTTGAATTTCAAAAATTCTTTCTTAGCGCATGCCTACGTCATAATATCTATTTGCATGCCAAATTTGAGCCCGATCCGTCCAGTAAGTAGTTTTAGCTGGCGTTGATAAATCAGAGTCAGTCATCTTTTCCTTTTATATAAATTATATAGATTTCTCAGTTATTGTATCTGGTTATGGAAGAGTGCTAAAGCAATTTCATTTGATAATGTTTAATAACTTAATTTGGATCTTATATCTCTTAAAACATTTGCACACTATTAATTTAGTCACTATTAAGTTAGTTAGAATGTTAAGGGCTCTTTATATTGTATTCTTCCATCTTCTTTGTACCAACGTTCTTGCAAATAAATGATTATTTATTTATTTATTTTATTTAATTATGGATGGATACACTGCGAAAAGAAAATTCATAGTTATTCATTGAAAAAAAATTAACAAGAGAAAATAAAAAAAGTTGAGGAAGAAAACCAGCGAGAGAAAGTACGTACATACATCAGTGGACCGCAGCTGGGGGCGTGATTTGAAACAAAAAGGCTCAACTCGAAGTTAGCGCGATTCTTCTCCAACCGTCCTTGCGGTCAGACGATGAATGTTCTCCACTCACTCGGGGTATATCGGGCTTTAGTGTAATTTACCAAGTAAACTCTTGACTGGGCGGTAATGTTACTAAGTATAGAGATGATAGGTTATGCATATTAATATAACACTTTTATCCCCGATAATAGTCAAATAGCTCCCCATAATATCCTTCAAAACCAACATACAAGCACACGAAATTGCGAGCAACAGCTAGTGATATAATATAATATAATACCCAGTAATAAACACATGGTTCTTGATTCGCGTGCAACAACTCTGCAAAACTATAATATGTAGGTACCTACAGGAAACCCTCGACATAGAGTCGGTAAAATGTGCACTTACGTCTGACAAGAACACCAAAGTTCTAATAATACATTATCTTGGAAAGGCTATATTTTCGGCGCATTGTCGGCGAGTCGTCGGCGAGTTGTCGGCGAGTTGTCGGCGAGCAGCGGCGCGCAACAGACAGCGTCGACTGGCGACGGCGACGGGACAACTTGCGACGTCAAATTGATGTTGTGGAGGCAGCGGACTACACGGCACAAGTAATATCGACCTCGGTTTTATTGCAACTTAGCATGATTCAATGTATTTTTACCCAAAGCTTGTTCTATTACTAGCCAACTACATTTGGTACCTACTCAATGTTTGTTTGGTTGTAGGTAGGTATGTATGTAGCTCTACATGTACCTGCAGGTCTGGCGTTACACTTTAAAACTTAAAACGTTCATTGAGTGAAAAACGGTCACAACGCGATGTGGTCAAACTCAAATAGGTAATATTCAGATTTGGTGATTTTGTATACACTTTTTGACGGTCAATAATTGCTGAATTTGCAATACAATGATGCAGAGGTGATTGTTCATATACTTAAGACTAAAGCTACGTGGGTTCCAAGCGCGCCCACTTCTGAGAAGAGCGCACAACAAACTCAGCTGGGTAACTGTAAACATCCACAACGCGAAATTCATGTATGGCTCTTATGAAAATGCTGATGACGTCATGATCATAGAAAGGCCACATAAAGAAATTCGTATCATTGCTATCATGCTATACGGCCACAATTCAATTCAATTCAGTTTAATTCAAATTTCTTTAGTGCGAATATGGGTAAGTAAACAGTTGAGATGTTTCTTGTGATAATGAAAAAAAGCCACGACACGTTGAGAGCAGTTTTTTCGCTTGATAAGCGTTTTTGGTCATTGAGCGTAACACAAGCACTAAAAAAGTTACAGTGGGTATGTTATTAAGAGAGGAGGTATTCCATTGTTGGTAACCTTAGCCGTAATGGAGTAGGCTCGCGAGTCGCGTGGGAGAGAGGCGCCCGGGGCGCCTGACGCCTCGGCCTCGGCGGTAACGAGCCGGCGCGTTAGGAGGAGCCTTATGGCCGAATTATACTCACACGTGAACTAGCTCGCCGCGATGGAGGTAAGCAAGAACGTTACACTACTCCATGATTGTACTCAGTGAAGTCAACAGTGTTCTTCGCCTTTCATCAAATACGTTATTGTGCACGCAGTGAACCGTGAGGGATCGCAGGGGATACATCAAACAATACAAGGGATAACTATTACAAACTCATTAGTACACTAGCTTATGCCCACGACTTCATCCACGTGGACTATACACTTTCAAACCCCTATTTTACCCCCTTAAGGATTGAAATGCATGTCAAGTTTCAGCACGACCCGTCAAGTAGGTTTGAGCTGTGCGCTGATAAATCAGTCAGTCAGTCAATCAGCTTTTCCTTTTATATACATTCCTTGTATATAGAAGAAGAAAAAGATACCTTCATTATGACCAACGTGACTCATGTGCGATGTCAGGCCACATTAGGTTTAAAGAGCATTCAAATTATATAGGTATATAAGAACATACTACAAAATTCAAGATTTAAATAATTTATTCAAAATAGATAATAAATTACTCTTCCTGATAGTCGGTTGTTGTATTTGTATGTCTTACAATCTCAGTGGTGATAATTATTAGGCGAACTTAAAACTAAAGCTACAATACATACAAGTTCAATTCATGCATTCAAAAATTAAATTAATTCAATTATATTAATTCAACATACGAAGAGTTAAAAAGTCGAAACAAAACACCACTTGTTTTTTTTTAATTTCATAGTATCAATAGCCAATATTACTTTTTAATGAATAGGTACATCGTCGATATTTGATCGGAGTACCTACCTATCAAAACTGCGCGTCTGCTTGTTCAGACGAGTATCTGTTATTTTTGATAATGAAACCAAAGCACGGCTTTGCCCGTGTACTTAATATGGGATGTTATTACTCCAAAACGTACCTAATTTTTTATTTTATTTCCCAATTAAGTATGGGCAAACACAAGTTACCGCGGACACGCCAAAGAGGCTTTCCCTAACACAGACCAACGATAAACTAACCACTCGGCTTCTGGAGCGAGCTTGGATGGCTGCAGTGAAGACTTCGGTGGCGAGGCGAGGCAGGCTCAACAGACGGAAACGTCTAAGTGCGGAAACCAGCCCAGAGACCAGAGTGAAGAAAGAAAGAAAGAAAGGAATAGGCAGACTTTACACACCCTTGAGAACATTATAACTTACTCTCAAGCATGTAGGTTTCTTCATGATCATTTCCTTCACCGTTAAGTGGTATTTAAATACCTAAAACGCACATAGCTCCGAAAAGTTAGCGGTGCGTGCCCGGGATCGAACCCCCGACCTCCGATTAGGAGGCGGACGACCTAACCACTAGGCTATCACAGCTTTTATACTAAAGTATAATGTCAGCTGGTCGGTCCGATTGAAAGCTGTACATTATCAGTAGACAAATGGAGAATAATGGCGATCTGGAGAACAGCACGGCGGTGAATTAAATTAGAATTATTGATTGCGCGCGCGGCGCGGACACGGAAGAGGCGGGCACAGCCGCCAGCCGCCCGCCGCCCGCCGTCAGCCGCCCGCCGCCCGCCGCCCGCCGCCAGCCGCCCGCCGCCCGCCGCCCGCCGCCAGCCGCTCTGTGAACGTTGCTACTAATTAAATTACATTACATTCTGTTCCACATTACTGTCCGTTGCCGTTTATGTTCCCGCAAATAAATACATTAAATTAATATCCTTACATTGGGGAGCATTAATAGCAGCGGTCATAGCCTAGTGGTTAAGACTACGACCTTTCGGGGCGGGGGTTTCGATCCTGTGCATGCACTTTTGACTTTGCGGAGTTGTGTGCGTTTTTAAAGCAGTTTAATATCACTCGCATTAACGGTGAAGGAAAACATCGGGAGAAACCTGCATGCCTGAGAGTTCTCCATAATGTTCTCAAAGGTGTCTGAAGTCTGCCTATTCGCACTAGGCCAGCGTGTTGAACTATGGCCAAACTCTTCTCACTCTGAGAGGAGACCCGTGCTCTGAGGAGCCGGCTATGGGGCCACCACCAAATTTAAAAAAATTAAAAGTTCTGTGTTAGGTATATCTGGTACGATGGTATGGAACTCTTTGTGTGCGAGTGTGACTTGCTCTTGGCCGGTTTTCTTTTTGTTTCTCGGAGACTGAAGCTTTTACTGCCATAATTATATAAAATATTCTTTATTTCAGCATCAGTTTGTTTCTCGAATATTCGGCAAGCATTTTGCACGCAGCGTACAAATTATTACATTACTGCCAAATCTTTTACATCACTCTTTCTGATTGAACCATTCTAAAATTTTCCTTGTTTTCATAGAAATACTTATTCCTAAATTAATATTTTACAAATTCGAATTCTGCAAGAACTGGAAAGAGCAAAATTATTATACTTAACATATTATAAATATATTATTTTTATAAATCACTTTCCATTTATAAATGCAAAAGTGTGTTTGTTTGTTGGTTTATCCTTAAATCATGCCGCAACAGAACAACGGATCAACGTGATCTTTTTCATGAATATTAGATATAAGTAGTTAAACACCTGGAGACCTGGAGAGTGACTTGTTATAAGACATGACATAAGACATGTTATAGACTTGTTATGAGTAATTGTTCACACGGGGTTTTTAAAATCCACGCAGATGAAATCGCGGGCATTAAAAGAAAAAGGTGATTGACTGACTGATCTATCAACACACAGCTCAAACTACTGGACGGATCGGGCTGAAATTTGGTATGCAGGTAGTTATTATGACGTAAGCATCCGCTAAGAAAGTATTTTTGAAAATTCAACCCGTTAGGGGGTGAAATAGGGATTTGAACTTTGTGTACTTAGTCCACGCGGATCAAGTCGCGCTAGTTTGATGATAAAGTTCAAAATAACCTACCATTCAATCTCTTATTTTTAGCTTTAGATGTCGCAATGAGTTCAAGCTCTAAAATCCTAGAATCAAATAGCGCTGTAGCAGTGTAGAAACTAAACGGTAAGTAATCGGTAAGCAATAGTCACACAGCTCGCAACAATGAGGCAGTGTTAGCCGGCGGAACTTGCGTCACAACAAATGAGCCGACTGTGGGTAATCCGTCGAGGATCCAACATGGACCCAACGCACGGTTAGCTCCGAGCTTTTGATTCCTGCTCTCAATTATCAAATTTGTACCATACTGTACACTACAATACTAAACAGGACTGGACGAGCTTCACATCCGAACTTAATCAATATCAATATATATATATATATATATAATAAAACTTTCTGTACATTGAAGATATTTTGAAAATTTTTTTTCGAGGGCACTCTATAATCGATACTGAACCCAAAACTGTAATTTTTTTCATTTTTGTCTGTCTGTCTGTCTGTCTGTCTGTCTGTCTGTCTGTCTGTATCACGGCCGCGCATCACGCTGAAAATACTGAATGTATTCCGATGAAACTTGGTACGATTTGAGGTCATACTATGAGGAAGAATATAGGATACTTTTTATCCCGAAATTCAGCATGGTTCCCGTAGGAGAGGGGATGAAAGTTAAAATGTATACTGAGTTGTAATTCATTAACGCGTAGTCCGATTTCATTCATTCTTTTTTTGTTAGAAAGGGGATATTTTAAAAATTGTTCCGTAAATATTTCAAGGTAATCGGTTTTTAACCGACTGTCAAAAATGAGGTGGTTCTTTTTTCTACATCGTTTTTTTCGAGGTTTCTGGACCGATTTGCAATTTTTTTTCAAATCAACAAAAAAGTTTTCGTGGTGGTCACATAAAAAATTCTGGATTCAACTCCTTAATCCTGATGCTGCAGGGTTACTGCCCGCCTGGGTTATCAAGATTCAGGAAGTGTTCATAGTGAATTCATATTGTAGGTACCAAGCAACGACTTTATTCTCAGACTTCAAGTCTCAACTCCTCAACCCTGATGATGTAGGGTACAGCACTCCTAAACTATAATGTTTCAGGAACTGCGGATGATGCAAAATTATTTTAGGTACCAAGCATAGGCTACATCATTGAACTTCGGATCCTAACTCCTCAATCCTGATGCTGCAAAGTACTGAAGTCCTAAATCGTGGGTATTTTAGAATTTCTGATAGTGAATTGATATTTAAAAAAAAATTTGAATCGACTGTTAGGCGGAACGAAGTTCGCAGGGTCAGCTAGTATTACCTATTTATCTTTGCAAGTTACTTCACTTAGGTTGAGACACTTTTCCTTTAGAGTTTAGACGAGACTTTTTGATTTATATTTCACTAGCTTATGCTTGCGACTTCGTCCGCGTGGACTTCACAAATTTCAAACCCCTATTTCACCCACTTAGGGGTTGAATTTTCAAAAATCCTTTCTTAGCTATCTGCATGTCTATATTGCCTGCAATATATTTGTTGACATATTAAATTTAATATAAAATACGTTTCATCCATTAACCAGCTCGGTGAAGGTCGTTATATAGCGGGATCTTAGACCATAGTGCTTTTACTAATAATCACATTAGGACATTTAATATTTACCCCTTATTTCGTAGTCACTTTAAATTGAAAATTAATACATCGTACTTCCAGTAAATTCCCAGTTTAAAATATATTCGGCTCAGTTTAGAAGGCGGCAGTTCACTCTAACACCACATATTAAATGCATAAACATAACTCGTTATCGGGCATTACTTTACAATCAACATACACGTAATTATCAGCCATAAAATTCACTACATAGGAGCTAAAATCCTTTGCACAGAATGCACTACTGCACTCCAAAAGGCGGTGGCGCACCGCTCTCCACGAGGTATGATTGCGAATAATTTCAGTAAATTAATTTCAGATTTAGCTTTTGTTGTACATTTATGACGCGGCAATAATAATATGTAGACGATAAAGTGTTCAATTTTGGTGCTTAATTAATAAAATATAGCGTTCCAATTTCGAGAAGAGGTAAACGCCGAATCCAACTCGATCGGGCAGCGTTCGGGAAATTTCAAGATGGAAGACATCTCGTCTACACTCCTCAGTGCTTGAAGATCAAAGTCTTTTGAAACAGCTAGTTATTACACATCCGCTGGATTCAGGTGGCGCGAGACAGTTTCGCGTAGAAGGCCCTACAAGAGACCTATTGACTGTAGCCTAGACGTCTATATTATGTCTAGATTGTTATTGTTCTTTTATTGGGAAATTTGTTTTGTGTGTTAACCACATCACTGGTGTTTTTAGAAGAAAATACATCTTTAATAAATCATAATTCTTTCGAATCAATAAAAACCAGCCTGCATTTCGCGATAAAATTTTTTCGTATTCCATATCGAACCTTTATTATACCTTTAAAATATTCATACTAGTCTCAGAGGGCAACCCGCTTTACAAGTCTGCCATAAATAAAATATTGCCAACAAATCGTTGAATTTAAATTTGAGCTTTAACTTTATGGAAATTAAATTTAAATTGGCTTGTGGTTGGGGGAAAGATGACGAGAATTAAGGAGATGTACGCGCGTGTAGCGCGCAAAAGCTTCGATACGATTGAAATAGAGATGTGGGGATTATTGCCTCTTTATTACAATCATTCATTTCATTTGGTGAAATATTTACTTTTTCTGCGGTAATTTATTATGTGATTTTCCAATTTTTGCACGTAGGTACATACAATAATTTTCAGTAGTAAACTCAAGAAATTATTATCAAGACCAATAAGCGCTGATATTTCACAGGTGGGGGGTTTCACGGAAAGTTTGTTACAGAAATTTAATTAGATGTTTTCTCTTTTTGATACGAAACAATGCGAGTGTTTTTCTCGAACACTCTTTAGGTCTTAGCTCGGGGCGATGACCATGTGTGCGCAAAATTAAAAAAAAAACGGTCAAGCGCGAGTCGGACTCGCACACGAAGGGTTCCGTACCATCTTACAAAAATAACACTTTTTAATTTTTTCGTGATGTAGGTTACCACAAATCCTCGGTTTTCGGAGTTTTCCCTTAAAAAACCTTGCTTCCTGCAAAATTATGTGATTCTAGGTAGACAGGACTACTTGAAGGCTACTTGAAGTGTGATAAATAGTGTTGTAACACTATTTATCACACTTCAAGTAGCCTTCTGGTGGTTCATGGGAGGTGGAGGGTTGTAACCCTCCACCTCCCATGGCCCCACCAACCTCTCGGTTATATGGGCCGAATCGCGGGAGGGCGCCCGTTCGGTACTTGCTCTTGGCATTTTAAATAGTGTTACGTATCAAAATGCTTTTCACATGATTTTCCACATGTTACTTGTGAAATCATCCATCTCTAGTCATTGATATGTGAAGTTTTTTAGAGCCCCGAGTGGCATCGGTGAAATTGAAAAATCACAATGAGCTGTCAGAGTGCGGGGGGGGAGAGGGGGGGAGGAGGGGGACTGAGAGGACTCCAGATATTGCTCTTTCTGATCACAAGTTTCGCAATATCACCTGTGATCTCGAGGCCTTTTGAACAAAACACACCGTGTGTGAAAAATGATCGGAGTGAAAATAAACTTCGATATTTCTCCTTCTTATTTATTTTTGTTTTTATAATACCAAATTATTTTTGCATGAAAATTACCTACCTAGTGAATGCTATGTACACTTCTTATTGATATGCATGATCAGTGAGTGCATAATGTAAGAATCCTTGGTTAAATCGCTGAGGCCGGCCTGTCAACTGCCTCGTGTACAGTAACAGAGGAACGAATGAGGAATGAAGCATAAACTGCTTCATATAAAATATGTTCGTGATACTTTGAACCCGTGCCTCGTTCGCACCTCGTACGTGGCACCGCCGCACGCGCCTCGTACGTGGCACCGCCGCCCGCGCCTCGTACGTGGCACCGCCGCCCGCGCCTCGTACGTGGCACCGCCGCCCGCGCCTCGTACGTGGCACCGCCGCCCGCGCCTCGTACGTGGCACTGTAGTGTAGGCTTGGTGTGTCTCCAACCGTAAGCCCGGTGTAACACCAGCTTGCGCCAAAACTGCTAACGTTGCACGTTACATTGTATTAATGCATTCTCGATTATTACACGCTTTACGCTCAACATGATCAGACGTTTTATTTCTATCATCATCACCAACACCAATCACCACATGGCGACCCTGCTCTAAGGACTTGAGAAGAAGCGATGCAGGTAGAAAATGGGGAAGAAATATTCCAAGTCAAAAGAAGATACCATCGTTGTGGCGCAAAATGCCAATGGCGAGGCCAGCGCTAGTCGACTTTATTCGGAATTGGAATTAAGTGATATTTTATTAATAGTGGTGTTGTCGATAATGATGATGGCTATTGTATGGTATTTTTATAAAAAATGTCAAGAAAAATCAATTAATAATCAATTAATATCTTACGAAGAGAAATGAATGCAGGCCATATGAATGTTGTAACGAGGCCCCCGGAGATGGTGACTTCAGCGCATATTTGAGCCCCGCGACGCGACGTTCCGAGAAATTTGGCCGACGTGACCCGACCCAGTGTTTGTGAACAGTGTACCTACGATGTGAATGAAATGTACTGTGACCTTTTTCCGAGAACTGCACCTGTTACTTAAGTGTGAACTTACCTATAAAAATTAATATATGGAATTAAAACAGTTAGACACGATATTAGTGGAATTAAATCAATTAAGGACTTATTTAGTGAAAATCGGACCTAGTAAAAGAAAAGGGGACTTGTTAGTGAAAAAGTACAGTGAGGCAAATAAATGTTATAATAGTTATTTAGAAGTAATAGGGATAGTACAAGAAAAATTCGATAAAAACGAGTATACACAGGACACTCAAAAATATGTATTAGGAATTAAATATAAGGTAGAGAGTTTATATAGGGATATTTTTAATTTGTGTAATTTACAGGAAACTTCCACAGACAAGATGGAGAGCAAGGTAAGTTTTGATTTGAAAACCGCGGTAAACTTGTTGCCTATTATGACCGACGATGAAAGTGTTACGCAAAAATTAATAGATGCAATTGAACTTTATAATTCGATGCTAAATACCGAAACTAAATGCTTACTTGTGAATTTTATCTTGAAAACACGCCTTTCGCGTAATGCTAAGCTACGCCTTAATACAAAATACGACGATGTAGAATCTTTATTGCGGGACATGAAATTGCATCTGTTAACTAAAAAATCCGATGTAGCGTTACAAAGTAAACTACAATCGACCGTTCAGGCCAATAAGTCGATTGAAGAATTTGGACAGGAAATTGAAAAATTATTCGTAGAATTAACGATTTCACAGGCTGACGGAGAGCCGTCAAAATACGAAATTTTGCGGCCATTAAATGAAAAAAATGCTATAAAACGGTTTGCAGATGGATTGCGGAGCCAAAAATTAAGCACGATCATAGCCGCACGCAACTATAGCACTCTGAAAGATGCAATAAGAGCAGCGGAGGACGAATCCTTAGTGAATCCTCCTCCTCCTTTCATGACATATCAAAGAGGTCAATTTCGTGGTAGACGTGGTTATAATAACTTTAATAGGGGAAGGCCACAATATTATCCAAGGTCATATTATAATAATTCGTATCATAACAACGATCACTTTCATAATAATTCCCAAAGATATTCCTATTATAATCGTGGTTTTTCATCTGCCAGAAATGCGTTCAGGGGTGCAAACCCAACTCGAGGTCATTGTGGTACATATCAGTGGCAAAATAACAATAGGAGTTCACGAGGAGCTTTTACAAATAGGAATCAGAGGAAAATAAATTATGCTGCTCCTTCGTCAACTGAAAACAACGAGAGTTCAGAAAAATTTTTTCGTCCCTAAATTCATTTTATCAGGAAATAGCATAAATTGGGTGAATTTTAGGCGTTACGGTCAGACAGTAGACTTATTAGTGGATACAGGAGCATCAATTTGCGCTATTAAGCGTAGTTCATTAAATAAACTTAGAAATCAACCACAATTTTATGTTGATGAGTTTGAGATTCATGGAGTTGGTGGCGGTCTTATGTCAGAAGGTTATGTATTTTTAGATCTCTACAGCTATGGCAAAAAATTCATACAAAAATTTTATGTGTTTCGTAATTTACCATGTAATTCATCTGGAATTTTAGGACAAGACTTTCTGTTAAAATACCGTGGGATGGTGAACTATAAAAATAAGTGTTTAATATTAAGGAATAGATTTAGTACTGTAAGATTAGCGCTTAACTTTGATGACGTGTTAGAAATAGAACCTAGATGTGAAGTTATTAAGTATATTCCTACTAATCTTAATAAAGATTGCGTAATTGTAAGCGATGAAGTGGCTAATGGTGTATTCATAGCGAATTCAATTTGTTCGCCAAAAAATGGGTGTTTACCTGTTAAGATATTAAATACAACAGAAAATAAAGTAGTTTTAAGAAATATTAAGCCTATTGTGCATGATGCAGATGAGTATTATATAAGTAAGTTTAGTTCTAGTTTATTAAGCCCGTCACGCACGCGTGAATTATTTTCTTTATTAAAGTTGGAATCTTATTTGAATAAGGAAGAACAAAGTACAATTGAAAATATTTGTGCTAAGTATAGTGATATTTTTCACTTACCAAATGATAAATTGAGTGTAACGAATATTTACAAGCAAGACATTAAATTGAAAGACAATACTTCAGCGGTTTATAGTAAACCATATAGGTTACCCTTTGCACAAAAACAAGAAATTAAAAAACAGGTTGAAGAGTTACTTAAAAATGATATTATAGAAGAGTCAGTTAGTGATTGGTCAAGTCCATTACTTATAGTTCCAAAAAAGGTAGATAAATCAGGTGAAAGAAAATGGAGAGTTGTTATAGATTATAGAAAGCTTAATGATAATATAAAAGATGACAAATTCCCACTACCCAATATCACAGATATTCTAGATTCATTATCAGGTTTCATATATTTTTCACATCTTGATTTATCGCAAGGGTATTATCAAATTGAATTAGATCCAGAAAGTAGAAAGTATACTGCTTTTTCGACTGATCAAGGTCAATATCAAATGAAAAGACTGCCTATGGGTCTGAAAATCAGCCCAAGTGCTTTTTCTAGAGCAATGACAGTAGCTATGGCAGGATTGAATTATGAAAAATGTCTGATATACCTAGACGATTTAATAGTTTTAGGTAGAAATTTGGAAGATCATAATAAAAATTTAATTACAATTTTTGAAAGACTTCGAAAAGTTAATCTCAAGTTAAATCCTTCAAAATGTGAATTTTTGAAGAAGGAACTTTTATATTTAGGCCATGTTATTTCAAACAGTGGAATTTTACCAGATCCAGAAAAGGTGAAAGTGGTAAAGAATTATCCGGTTCCAAAATCAACTGATGATGTAAAACGTTTCGTAGCATTCGCTAACTACTATAGAAAATTCGTAAAAAACTTTGCAGATATTGTCTTACCTCTAAATAAACTCGCAAAAAAAGATGCAATTTTTAATTGGTCATCAGAATGTGAAGAAGCTTTTAACACATTAAAAAATATTCTAATTAATCCTCCAGTATTGAGTTATCCAGATTTTTCAGAAAATAATGAATTTGTTTTAGAAACAGACAGTTCAGGTTTTGCAATAGGTAGTGTATTATGCAATAAAAACGGTAAACCAATCGCTTATGCGAGCAGAAATCTAAATAAAGCAGAACTAAATTACCCGATTATAGAAAAAGAACTACTAGCTATAGTATGGTCAGTAAAATATTTTAGGCCTTATTTATATGCTCGTAAATTCAGGATAAAAACAGATCATAAACCATTAATATATTTATTTGGAATGAGAAATCCTACCAGTCGTTTAACAAAATTTAGACTTTGTCTGGAAGAGTATGATTTTGTTGTTGAGTATGTAAAGGGAAAGAGTAATGGAGCTGCAGATGCATTATCTCGTATGATTGTGGAATCTAATGAGTTGAAGAGTATGAATGAGAAGTATGTAAGTGAGAAGAATGTTAATGTGATGACACGTGCTCAGACTAAGAAAGCGAGAGAATGTGAGAATAATAATATTATTACAAACAAGGACGTACCGGCATTTAGACAACATGTAGACAACGTAAGGACTGATCAACCTAACGTTGTTGAGATACTAAAAAAGACTACTAATGACACGGAACTGACATTAATCGATAAGAGAAAGTGGTTAGATATTTTAAATAATAAAAGACTAAATAAACGCGTTTCAAGAAATAAAAACTACATGTACGTTAAGGAAAAGTTGACTATATATTCATGTTTGAACCCAAATTCTTTATCAATAAGGACGCGAGACGACTTGTTGAAAGAATTGGAAGATATGTGTGAAGAGATAAATATAAAAGAGCTCGTTATAATTAAAAATGAAGATAACTTGAAAATGATTAAAACAATGTTAAATAAAATAAAAGATGATAAAAGTAAAAATAAAGAAAATCTTAGGTTTTGTGTAATAAATAATGTGGAGAGAATAAGTGATAATGATAAAAAGAAACTTATATTAAATGATTTCCATTTGTTACCTACAAGTGGACATGCAGGAGTAAGGAGAACACTTAACAATATTAAAAAGTATTATTATTGGCCAGGGATGGAAACAGATGTCATCGAGTTTATTAAAAAGTGTATTAAGTGTCAAAAGTGTAAGCATCATAGATATATTCGAGAACCTCTAACTGTAACTACGACAGCATCTTCAGCTTTAGATAAAGTATTTTTAGATATTGTTGGTCCTATAGATAAAGATGATTTTGGATATAAATATATACTAACAATTCAATGCGAATTAACAAAATATTTAGAAGCATACCCATTAGTTACAAAATCAGCTGAAGAGGTTGCTAAAATTTTTGTGGAAAAATTTATTTTATCTTACGGCGTTCCAAGGATTATTGGCACGGATAGAGGATCTGAATTTATTAGTTCTATAATGAAAGAAACTTGTACAATTTTAGGTATTGAAAAAATGTTATCGACTGCTTATCATCATGAATCTATTGGTGCGTTAGAGAATACACATAAAGGGTTAGGTAATTTTCTTAGAATACAAACTAACGGTTTTCCAAATTCATGGAGTTCTTGGATTCCCTTTTGGAAATTTTCGTACAACACAACAGTTCATAGTGAAACTAAATATACTCCTTATGAATTAGTATTTGGCCATGCATGTGTATTGCCTAACAATCTGACATCAAAAGTTGAACCTTTATATAACTTTGAAAATTATCCTCTTGAACTTAAATATAGATTACAAAAAGCTCAAAGTGATGCGAGAAATAATTTAATTAAAAGCAAGGAAGCAAGAAAATTTAAATATGATATAAAAATAAATCCAATCCATTACGAAAAGGATGATTTGGTTTTGGTTAAGCAAGAGAATACTAAAAAGCTAGAAAATTTATATAAAGGTCCATGTACCCAGTGGTAGAAGATGTATCTCCAAATGTTAAGATAATTATAGATAATAAAATTAGATTAGTGCATAAGAATAGAACTATTCCTTTTTATGATTAAGTTCTTTATGTGTAAGATTTCTTTATTTGTTTTTTTTCTTTCAAAAAAAAAAAAAAAAAAAACGGTAGAGGTGTAGTGTAGGCTTGGTGTGTCTCCAACCGTAAGCCCGGTGTAACACCAGCTTGCGCCAAAACTGCTAACGTTGCACGTTACATTGTATTAATGCATTCTCGATTATTACACGCTTTACGCTCAACATGATCAGACGTTTTATTTCTATCATCATCACCAACACCAATCCCCACAGCACCGCCGCCCGCGCCTCGTACGTGGCACCGCCGCGCGCGCCTCGTACGTGGCACCGCCGCGCGCGCCTCGTACGTGGCACCGCCGCCCGCGCCTCGTACGTGGCACCGCCGCGCGCGCCTCGTACGTGGCACCGCCGCGCGCGCCTCGTACGTGGCACCGCCGCGCGCGCCTCGTACGTGGCACCGCCGCCCGCGCCTCGTACGTGGCACCGCCGCCCGCGCCTCGTACGTGGCACCGCCGCGCGCGCCTCGTACGTGGCACCGCCGCGCGCGCCTCGTACGTGGCACCGCCGCCCGCGCCTCGTACGTGGCACCGCCGCCCGCGCCTCGTACGTGGCACCGCCGCCCGCGCCTCGTACGTGGCACCGCCGCCCGCGCCTCGTACGTGGCACCGCCGCCCGCGCCTCGTACGTGGCACCGCCGCCCGCGCCTCGTACGTGGCACCGCCGCCCGCGCCTCGTACGTGGCACCGCCGCCCGCGCCTCGTACGTGGCACCGCCGCGCCGCGCCTCGTACGTGGCACCGCCGCCCGCGCCTCGTACGTGGCACCGCCGCCCGCGCCTCGTACGTGGCACCGCCGCCCGCGCCTCGTACGTGGCACCGCCGCCCGCGCCTCGTACGTGGCACCGCCGCCCGCGCCTCGTACGTGGCACCGCCGCCCGCGCCTCGTACGTGGCACCGCCGCCCGCGCCTCGTACGTGGCACCGCCGCGCCGCGCCCGCGCCAGCCACGTGTTACCATAAATCATCCATTGAGCGTTTGAAGCAGGCAAAGGTGCTCGATAATGTACAGATCTGTGCAGATCACTGGTCCTAAGACTGAAAAAGTCATACTATCCTTAAAAAAATCTACTTATAGTCTGTCGACTGATCGCAGATCACACACGAGAAAATAAGATATTTCATTCAATTTACTCTTCGACAAAACAAATCCTTAACAAAGTGAACTCAAAGCATCTTAAAAACGTATAAATAATCAGCTTACGATTCCTTATAAAGGAAAAGACAGGCTCCTAACAATGGGCGGGCAGTTCCCGACGCTAACAACCCGAAGGAGCGACAAAGAGTGTCAAAGAATCCGGCGCAGTGTAGTTGTGACAGCAATTAGAGCGGAGACGCGGATCAAACGCTCTCGAACACGCTCTCAGCTACTAACGAGCGGACTTGCTCCACATGTCACTTGCATTGAGACGCTGAGGAAGCTATTAGCGACTATTGTTTTTGTGTCGATGTAGAACCCCTAAATCTTTTCTTATTGTTGTCTAGAACAGAGGGTTGTGATTAGGTAGGTCCATACTTGAAACTGATCGAATCAGTATTCTTGTAAAAAAATAGTGTTTATATTTTACGCTTAGGTATATGTATGACTATAATAATTATTATGACCCACAACAGGCGCAACGGTAACGCAATGTTACCTATCAGTTGAATTCCGCCTATACCTAGTGGTCGAATACAGAACTTTTAAAATTTATTAAAACTGTGTTTGACCCGTATTTAGCTTATAGCTGTGTTATAGAAAACTGTTTTACTTAAGTTATTTCCGCGACTGTTCTGTCCAAGTACACTAAATAACGAGTCTCCGCACGAGGCGAGCCGGCGCGGCGGCGCGGCGACGCATAAATACCGGGCTCACAGCGTGCGACGTGCGACGGCGACGTCCGCTGGCCGAGGCCTTTCAGCAACATATACTTTAACATATAACATACATTATAATATGTTACGCTGACCGGAAGCGGACGCGGACAAATCTGCATTTACTTAGTTAGCTTTATTCGCAATACAATAAACAATGTTTATTCGCCAAATGTCTTATGAAACTAGGTTTCATTTGCTATTGCGCAAAATCAAAATGCTGCCTCCCTTTTGCTAAAAAACGGCTAACTCCAAAAAGTACAGGAATTTGTGAGTTATCGCTAAAACATGGGAATTTATAGAAACCTGTTTTTAAATAAAATTTGCTACGTAGCGAAGGACAAACTTAATACGTTAGTCTTACATTGCATTATTTTTAAGATATATACCAGTATTTCAAAATTCATATATTTTCTGTCGGTAACCCAAAACCACTTTAAAGGACGACAAAATGATCAACTGTACTCAAATAGGGGTAAAATAAAATGATAAAATAGGGGTTTGAAAGTTACGTAGTCCACGCGAGTATAAGCTAGTTAAAAATATATATGTAATAGGTGCCTACGTAATAATAAAGCCCTTAAATATTATAAAGTTTGAAGTGCTCGAGCTAGTGAAGTAAGTTTTTGAAGTCTACAAGTTATAACGAGCACCCACGTCGGGAACATTACTGCTGGATTCGTGGATTTTACTTCAATTGTTATTTTCGTTTGAAACTTGTGTAGTAAAATAAACAAAACAAAATATTACTTTGAGTCTTAGCTCAATGTACGTGAAATAATTGTTCATTTGTAAATTATTAAAAAGTAGTGGAGCTGTGATGGGGTAGTGGTTAAGACGTTCTTCTCCGATTCGAGAGGTCGGGGGTTCGATCCTGGGCACACATTTCTAACTTTCGGAGCTACGTGTGTTTTAAACAATGAAAAATGTCACATGCTTTAATGGTGAAGGAAAACATCGTGAGGAAACCTTCATGCCTGAGAGTTCGTTATGTTGTTCTCAAAGGTTTGCAAAGTCTGCCAATCTGCATTTAATTTTGTCCAGCGCGGTAGACTCTGGTCAAACCCTTCTCATTCTAAGAGCAAGCTCAGTAGTGAACCGACGATGAGTTAATGATAATGATGTTGATGGATTTTAAAAGCAATTGCAGTCTAGTGGTTAAAGACATCGGTCTTCTAGGTGTACGGGGTTCGGTCTTCTAGGTGTACGGGGTTCGGTCTTCTAGGTGTACGGGGTTCGGTCTTCTAGGAGTACGGGGGTCGGTCTTCTAGGTGTACGGGGTTCGGTCTTCTAGGTGTACGGGGGTCGGTCTTCTAGGTGTACGGGGGTCGGTCTTCTAGGTGTACGGGGTTCGGTCTTCTAGGTGTACGGGGTTCGGTCTTCTAGGTGTACGGGGTTCGGTCTTCTAGGTGTACGGGGTTCGGTCTTCTAGGTGTACGGGGTTCGGTCTTCTAGGTGTACGGGGTTCGGTCTTCTAGGTGTACGGGGTTCGGTCTTCTAGGTGTACGGGGTTTGGTCTTCTAGGTGTACGGGGTTCGGTCTTCTAGGTGTACGGGGTTCGGTCTTCTAGGTGTACGGGGTTCGGTCTTCTAGGTGTACGGGGTTCGGTCTTCTAGGTGTACGGGGTTCGGTCTTCTAGGTGTACGGGGTTCGGTCTTCTAGGTGTACGGGGTTCGGTCTTCTAGGTGTACGGGGTTTGGTCTTCTAGGTGTACGGGGTTCGGTCTTCTAGGTGTACGGGGTTCGGTCTTCTAGGTGTACGGGGTTCGGTCTTCTAGGTGTACGGGGTTCGGTCTTCTAGGTGTACGGGGTTCGGTCTTCTAGGTGTACGGGGTTCGGTCTTCTAGGTGTACGGGGTTCGGTCTTCTAGGTGTACGGGGTTCGATAATAAATAATCGATATTTATAATAAAGTTTTTTTGACGACTCGAATAATATTTCGGCAACAAAGTTCAACCCAGCGTTCAGAGCAATACGGAATTTCGGTAGAGTGTTCTAGAGCAAGGGAACTCGTGGTGTGATCCTGAATCGACGATATACCAAATATTATCTACGCTCTGGTGATATGAAATCAAAGAAAAATAGGGCTAACAATTAGGGCTACTTAGCGTCAAATGTAAATACTAACATTTGACGCCTGCCTGCAGATGTCGAAGCCTCGACGTTTTGTGAAGTTCCATAGCTGTCGTGAACTGTGGTTAGGGCACTTGCAAGCAGTTACTGAGGCCCACTTTGGTCGGATCGGAACAAATCGGCTTACGGCAAGTAATTGTCACATTGCCGGAGCGCCGCTATTAGCTAACGGCTTGTGGTGACGATAAATTAGCATGCGGCTCGGCTCGCACTGATCCCGCAGCATCCAACGCGCACGCACCTGAGTAATCCGATCTGTTCACTAATATCAACGAAAATCCGAAAACTGTAAAAAATATTTATATTAAAATGTGTTCATGAACAAATAATTAGTATCTTCAATTTTCAAAGTATGATAACTGTACCGAGTGGAGTATCATATGATTTATGAAAGGGCTAAAACAGGTTTTATTTATTTTTATGCATAATTTCAAAATGTCGAAAAAATACCGAATACGGAACCCTCGGTGCGCGAGTCTGACTTGCACTTGGCCGATTTTTTCTGTAAATTCAGGTACAAGTCTGCCCTTGACTGCATTGTCACCTGGAGGAATGTTAAAAGTGTAGTGTTTTGTAGTGGAATTCAATTAAAGACACGCAATAACTCGGTGGAAGGTAAATTACTAAAGCGGATCTCCGCCGCCCCTCTCGTGCGGCCCTCCCCGTGTTTTGTTTTACATATTTCCTTAAGCAAAGCCCCCCTAATAAGGTTGTCGAGGAAATATCCTCCGCGCTTGAGACGTTGAGTGTCGCGAGGCTATGAGGCTATGAGGCTAATTATTTAAATTTTTAAACATAAGACGAGATTCCTGTTTAGATCTCAAAATCAGTTTAATGTCAGAATCTTTGAATTTTGCAGTAAAGCTTCTTTGAGAGTGGCCCGTTCGTATTTAAAATGGCTTCGAAACAGAAAAACTACTTTGAATAAGTACCTACCTACTTACATACATCGTTTTTTGGCCCCGACTCATAAATATTGTTGTTTGTTTGACGTGTGTATCTGTGTGTCTGTCTGTGGCGTTGTAGCTCCCAAACGAATGAACCAACTTTGATTTATTTTTTATTTGAAAGTTGAGCTGATCTTGAAATTAATTCATTAACCGATAAGAGTGTTCTTAGGTAAGTATGGTCCAAGAAAATCTCTTCAGCCGTTTGAAGATCATCAGCTTTTTTCATGTCGATGAAGAATGAAAGCAATTCTACAGGTCTGAGCGATTCAAAATTTGGTATCTTATGTGCTCTTTTCTTCTGTTAAAGATATTTTGCTTTGAGGCAGGTACAATATAATGTGCATCGCGTAAGAACCCTGGAATGATTGAGATGATAGATAAGTCTAGGTCCAGAATAAAAGTATAAACGACTCAGTACTCTTCTTTATTAGGTACTTTCGTTTACATCCAAATTGTACTAATTTAAGTAAATAATAAGACTAGAGAATCGGGGCCATTTTAATATGAAACGTTAATGAAATAATTTCGTTAACTTTGTCAAAAGTTCTAGCAGCTTTCATCTGTCATCCTATTAATAACAACTTTACCATTCATTAAATTAAAGTTTGCTTTTAGGACTAAACTTATTAATTGCTGAAAGTATCTTATTTATTTATTTTTATAATTGTACTAGCTGATGGCCGTGTTTTCGTTCGTGTAGATTTAGAGTTTTAAAAACCCCGCGGGAAATTTGAAACGGAGGTAGGTAGCTTTTGCCCTGAATTAACTAACACATAGGCTAATAATTTTTATCTTGGGAAATCGTAGGATTTTTAAAACCCAATCCATATTATGGAGGACGTAGTGGGCTATCTACTAGTTATAATATCTACGAGGTATCGTCGTCAAAGAAGAGTGGTATAAACTTTTGTTACCTACAGTATTTTCTGGCAATCAATGAAAATTTTTACGAGACATTTCACCGCGATGCCTCACTATAATATAATAGAATAGCCTCACCTGGTTTCAGAAGGGCTGGCTCATTTTTTGCGCATCGGATCAGCCAGGCTGTCCAGCGCGGAAATGTAGCCAGTATTATTAGCACCATTCCACGCGGACATGATTTGTATCTAATTACAATGAGATAAGGCTAGCTTTAAGGTTTATTGTAAAAAAATCAATGAAAATTGTAAGACACTTTTTGAATTTGGATTAAATAAACTAAATTCAGTAAGTACCTACTCTAAAGTTAAAGAGGGTTTAGCGATAGCAATGCCTCATTAACTCAGAGGTCAAGGGTCGGACTGAAGCCGGAAAGGTCGACGGCTATAACCCTACTATTATTGTCATACATACTCCTCGCAAAACCTTTTCGCTTAGTTAGGGGGGAAAAGGGAATAACGTACAAAAAAATTATAAAACTTAAAATGATGAAATAACTAAGAAAATAACAGTGGTTTTTTGCATTTACTGACATGTTGACAAAAATCGCTTAACGCGCCTAAAGGAGATTTCACTTCAATAAGTACATCACACATATTATAAAATGCGAAAGTGTGTTTGTTCGTTGTTTTGTTGGTTTGTTGGTTTGTCCTTTAATCACGTCGCAACGGATCGACACGATTTTTTGCATGGGTATTAAAATTTTTATTTAAAGTCCTGGAGAGTGACATAGGCTATTTAATCCCGGAAAATCAAAGATTTTTAAATACCCAAAACCACGCGGGTGAAGTCGCGGGCATCAGCTATTTATTTATTAGTAAATGATTAATAGCTAACAAGTTCCGTGTAACAACTAGGTAGATACTCGTGCCTCCTACCTGCCCTATATATAAGATGTTCTGCCAAAATCACCAGTACCCGTAGTACAAGATTTTACGTCTCACCAAACGAAACCAAATTCGAGAGTCGAAATACGTTCGCGTTACAGTAAAATGGACCCAAACAGCCTTGAATTGAAGTCAAATATTCAATGCCACTGATTTTAATTTCGCAATGTTTCCGCTTGGAGCGCTGGCTGTAGAAGTGTATACAAACTTGAGCTTTAAAACAAGGCATTTAAGATCCAGTTTACTGTAACGCGGAAGTATTTCGACTCTCGAATTTGGTTTGGTTTGGTGAGACGTAAAATCTTGTACTACGGGTACAGTACAGGTCGTCAACGGGTGTGACGTGCAGTGTTGGGCCTTCGTAAGTTAGCTCGTTACGCCAAGTGCTCGACGCCGCCCGCCCTAATTGCTGTCACAACTAAAACCTGCTGCTCGATTGCGGTACCAATGACAGCTACAATGTCACGATCGCAATCACCTCTGATTGGTTAACGCTCGCTCACTAGTGGCTACAATGCATTGTTGCAACTAGAATCGCACAAATTCAACCAATCACAACAATTGAGATTGTAATAATGATTGATGCCGGGTTTACGAAATCGAGCTACGGCGCCTTGTCTTACATGTCCTTAAGAGTGCTCTCCATGGTCGCTCCAAGTCTAGCGTGAGAGCATGCTATCGCATTCAACACTTGCCGGCGGAACATACCCGGGAGCGAGATGCGTGATGTGTTAACAATGCTAATCGACGTTGCGTTCATTTTTTGCGAGACATTTGAAATTATGATTCCTAAGTTTGCCTTAAAGTCAATAGTTTCGCAATTTTGTAGTTTCATGGTTTATTTACGCGCGAAGCTGCCTCAAAATCTGACTAAAAATAGACGTGTTGCATGGAGAATAATTTTCAAAATAAATTGATATTTAAGATCATACGTTTAGCTTGGTTTTAAATCTCGAAATAATAAAAGAATAATAGACGTAACACGTTCATACGGAGAAACGCCTGAGTGTGTATGTAAACTTAAAGCTGAATTTTGCGTCATTTTGTGTTGGCAACAATAAGTATCGCAAAGTATGCTTTGGTTAAGGTGTTTTTATATATGTATAATGTTATTTTATTCTTGAGTGGATTCGGGGAATGAAACCAAGACTTAATTGCGTTTCTATACAACTACAGAAACAACATTTAAAGCCTTTATTTACGGTTTTAACAATTAATCTTTTCTAATTATAAACACAAAATATCCGTTTACTTCAAAACACCGACAAAACTTCAGATTCAATTGACATAACTGTCAGTAGTGACATTTGACAAGCTAAGTCCACAGACTTCAGGATATGTCTTTTATGCACCAAAGACAAAGTAATAAATTAAAGAAAAGCACTGAATAGGTGTCCATGGGTAAAGTGGTTTTCTTTACATCTCCACCCCCGTCAGAGTAACAATTGCATGTGATAACGTATGTAATTGTTCAGTTATTATCAAACACTGGAGACAGTTTTGTAATGTGGTAAAGATTTGATTCAGCTTTCTTGCGTCCGGTATCAACTTCATAGATTGAATTTGAAATTTTCTTCAGAATAGTGTATGGCCCAATCCTCAATTCATCCATTTTCTTCCTATTTAGCCGATTTCCGTTTTCCACATAAACTCTGTCTCCCACATCCAATTTATATTCTTCTCTATGACGGTCGAATATTTTTTTATTATAATTGTGAGATTTTATTGTGTTCTCCAAAGCTAGTTGTCTATCTCTTTTCAGATCTTCTTTTGTACATCTTGATTTTAATTCAAGTGGTAGAATGTTTACATTTTCGCCTTCTAAGAGGTATTTTGGAGCAAATTTTGTAACTGTATGTTCTGTTTCGTTATATTTTTCTACACATTTTTGTGCAATAGTAGTCCATGCTATTTTTTTCTCACTTTCCTTTATTTTGCATCTTATCTTATTGACTAAAGTTTGATTTAGCCTTTCATTAAGTCCATTAGAAAATGGTGAATCCACAGCAGTGAAAATCATTGTTATGCTTTCGTTCTTCAGGAATTCTTTAAATTCTTTGGAGTTTATACCAGGATATTGGTCCGTTAATACCATATCTATATTATAGCTTTGTGTCACATTTTTTATTAGCTTAATAAAATCTGTGGAGCTTTGGTTTCCTGATGTGAATATATAGAGCAACAAAGATCTACTCTTTAACCTGCATAACCTGCATTTTACGATAACAATGAAAACTTTCACAACCATTATTATTCGTCAGAAATATTCAAAAGGTGCGCCCTTTACCGATCGTTCAATAGAAAAACAATCTTAAATGTATATTTATAGAGTTCAAACGAGACGTTAGCGAGATGAAGATTAATGGTTCACAAAATAGTTCGGTGAAGCGGAACCGGCATCTCTTGAGAGTTAAGAGTTGAGAGTGAACGGAACGTGAGGAATTGGAAACTACAATGAGCCTTCACGAGTCTTAACAGATTTTATTATGTGATTCCTACTTACTGCATTGAGATTTTCATTATTATAAGGAACTCTTTGATACTACCAGAAAAGAGAGCTTCAAGGTATGATTCCGAACCACGCTGCAATGTCGCGGCAGCAATGTAGCGGAACATTGCTGCCAAGCTCGGAATGTAATTTCATATAAGCTTATAGAGATTGTATGAGGACCAGTAGTGCTGCGACAGCACTGTTGCGGCAGCACTGCTGCGTGCAGCGTGGTTCGAAATAATACCTTTATTTACTTTAAACTGACTACAAAAAAGGAGGAGGTTCTCAATTCGTCGGATTTTTTTATATTTTTTATCGAAATTGATATAGAATTTAATCGATGAAAGGGAAGGTGTTTTATCTGTGGCTCTACCGCGGTTGTTTGACAGCTACAATGTCACGATCGCAATCATCTCTGATTGGTTAATGCTCGCTCACTATTGGCCACAATGCATTGTTGCAACAAGAATCGCACAAATTCAGCCAATCAGAACAATTGAGATTGTAATAATGATTGATGCAGCTTTTAGACAATCGCCCTACATACCTTTACTTTACCATTTTATTTTGTTTATTTAATAGACTATCCTAGTAAGCGGCAGGTCGAAGTGATTTTTTTTTTAATATAGATACAAGTTAGCCTTTGCATCGTAACGGAACGTTAAATCGCTTGGCGGCACGACTTTGCCGGTACGGTGGTAACTAGCCACGGCCGAAGCCTCCCACCAGACAACGCTTAAACTGACAAACAACAGACTGCTTAAAATGCATATAACACACAGTTAGAGGTGCTTGCCCGGACTTTGAGCTCCCGACCCTCCAAATTGAATTCGACTCGACGTATTTTAACCACTAAGTTATCACAAGTTTCATTACAGCCATATTTTAAGTTACTTAAACATCTACTAGTCGGTAAGAAAGTTGTATTAATTTCCACGCAACTTGGAAAAAGAAATGCCAACAAAATCTCGAGCTTCTTAACCGTATTAGTGAAGCGGTTTGACACGTGCCATCACAGACGTTTGCAGCCGCTCCTGTACACCCTAGCGCCTGCGACACAAGGCTCAGAGTGCAACAGCACACGGCTCGAGTGAATGTTAGCGCGAGGGCCCTCGGTCAAGCCTCCTCGTCTCGTGACAAGATGGAGGGTTTGTTGACGCGACGTTGACCCGACGCACGGAAACACTGAACTGTTATTATTTTGTATCAAACTTATTTGTTTGTGAATTCAGAAAATCGGCGTGGGGGCGGAATTTTCAAAAACCCTGAAATATTTCGTTATTTGTAGCCGAAAACCCAAATACCTACCATTTTTTATGGAAATAACTTGAAAAATAACGGACTTTCATTCCATATTTTATCCTCTTGGGAGTAGAATTTTCGAAAACCGGCCAAGTGAGAGTCAGGCTCGCGCACCGAGGGTGCCGTACTACAGTCGTTTTTTTCGACATTTTGCAAGATATACACGCCATCAACACACAACCCCACAAATCTTTTAGAACACACTCTTACGTTTCACTCCGCCACCTGACCATGGACCATGGACCATGGACCATCCTCAGAAGATGTACACTCCAACACGCACAGTTGCAAAGATGTTTAGCAAGGTCACCTTCGAGTCAAGTCGAGTCCGAACCAGCTTTAGCAAAATCATAAACCCTCTTTGTTTTGCAAATAAAAGGGCAATTTTTGAATTCAATTTCATTCCCCGCATCAAGAAAAAGGAGAAAAAATATATTGTAGCAATGAAAGCAAGCCAGACAGAACCGTTGGATGGCATTATGTCCAGCGCGGTGGAAACAGGAATATGACGCCGTGTGCAGCGAGCGAGTGCGGCGTGAAATGAAGGGGCACCCGCGGGACAGTGCTATACTCGTTCCCTATATTGAAATTTGAATCCTGGACCGTGAACTGTGAAAAATATCCCCAATTTGCTTTACACACAATTTCTTCTGTTTTTTATGGATGTGTTGGAAAACATTAACAATATGTTAGGAAGTAGAAAGGTAAAGGAGGAACTTGCTCAAAAAGTTGTTGGGCATACTCTCCGAAATTCTATCGTGTACGGTGTAGAGTACTAACAGACAGGCGAGTTTTCGCCGATGTTCCAGACTTTGAAGCTTAGAATTGACCAGCGCTTCGTCATCAATAAGTCTTCCAGCACGACGGTCCACCGAATCCATACAAACCTATATAATATGACTAAACAGAGGCATATTTGGAAACACAAATTTCCAGGTTCCTTAGACAGTCATTTAATACAAAACTGCATCTAGAACTTGCCGAAAATCAATTTGTGAATACGTAAAGCTCACTTCGAGCAAGAGCTAGCCTACGCTACGTATTCCAGACACATGTGTCAGGCTAAGTCCTCTCCCTCCGACCTCCGTGAGTGAGCTGTAAGCTGTGGGTATGCAGGACGGAAGCCCCGGAGGGCGCCGGGCGGCTTGAGGAGCACGTTTGTACGGCTATCGGCGACAAAGTACCGCTCATACGATCTATATTTGTGAAGAAGATGTCTCCTATTTTGATACGTTTACAAAATCCAAATCCATACTATTCGGTAGGTATATTATATAAAATTCAATATTTGGAATGACTGAATGACTGACTTATAAATATCAATGCACAGCCTGAACCACTGATCCTAGAGACATGAAATTTGGTGTCCATTAAGAAAGGATTTTTGGAAATTTCATCGCTAAGTGGATAAAATGGGGGTTTGAAATTTATATGGTCCACGCGGACGAAATTGCCATCATAAGCTAGTATAATAATAAATAAAAATAAATAAATAATAATAATAAAATGTCAAAGTGTTTCTGTCTGTCTGTGTGTCTACTGCTTTTTTACGGTCGCATCGATTTAACCTAATTTGATGACCGGTTCAGCGTTAACTTACATTTCGGGCCGAAGATAGGCAGTTCTCCTCGGTGGAGATAGGCAGTTCTCCTCGGTGGAGATAGGCAGTTCTCCTCGGTGGAGATAGGCAGTTCTCCTCGGTGGAGATAGGCAGTTCTCCTCGGTGGAGATAGGCAGTTCTCCTCGGTGGAGATAGGCAGTTCTCCTCGGTGGAGATAGGCAGTTCTCCTCGGTGGAGATAGGCAGTTCTCCTCGGTGGAGATAGGCAGTTCTCCTCGGTGGAGATAGGCAGTTCTCCTCGGTGGAGATAGGCAGTTCTCCTCGGTGGAGATAGGCAGTTCTCCTCGGTGGAGATAGGCAGTTCTCCTCGGTGGAGATAGGCAGTTCTCCTCGGTGGAGATAGGCAGTTCTCCTCGGTGGAGATAGGCAGTTCTCCTCGGTGGAGATAGGCAGTTCTCCTCGGTGGAGATAGGCAGTTCTCCTCGGTGGAGATAGGCAGTTCTCCTCGGTGGAGATAGGCAGTTCTCCTCGGTGGAGATAGGCAGTTCTCCTCGGTGGAGATAGGCAGTTCTCCTCGGTGGAGATAGGCAGTTCTCCTCGGTGGAGATAGGCAGTTCTCCTCGGTGGAGATAGGCAGTTCTCCTCGGTGGAGATAGGCAGTTCTCCTCGGTGGAGATAGGCAGTTCTCCTCGGTGGAGATAGGCAGTTCTCCTCGGTGGAGATAGGCAGTTCTCCTCGGTGGAGATAGGCAGTTCTCCTCGGTGGAGATAGGCAGTTCTCCTCGGTGGAGATAGGCAGTTCTCCTCGGTGGAGATGGGTTAGTTCTTGCCCCGGAAAATTAAAAGTTTTCACTGGATTTTAAACAATCTAAATCCACGCCGACGAAATCGCGGGCATCATGTATTTGGCAATAGAAACTTTGCCTACCCCTAGCGTATAGTGTCACACTTGTAATAACACCATCAAAGGCTAAAAGGACACACACTGCGGCGTGGCTGCAGTGTAAAAAGCAATAAAAGTCGTGGTAAAGCCGCTAGCTACGCGGGCGGCGCACATAATTGAAATTTGATATGTATTCACAGCTCGCGATATTGCGTCTACTGCGAACTCATTGCCCACTGCCAAATAACTTATGATACAACACGATACCCGAACAATACATTGTACCACTTGCTTTAACGGTGAAAGAAAATATCATACGAAAACGATAATAATTAAAATACAAGAAAGACCCATGTCCAGCAATGGACGTCTATCGGTTGACGATGATGATGATGATGATGATGATGATGATTTGTAGCATGGCACATTCATTAGCAGTCCAACAACACACTGTACAAAGCAGTTAATCCGCCGCCGCCCCTCATCCTCAAGCAGCGGGCTCATGGCGAGGAAAACTCAATCAGAAGGCATTAATGGCCTCTCCACACACACGCGATGCGTCGCACATCTGTTTACTTCGACACTCATTTTGTGCGATTATCGCATAAGAGATGTTTCACATTAAACGTTGGCACGCAGCGTGTTTGTGCTTGACAAATTAATAACAATCGGTCAAGTACTTACTAACATTATATTGTGGGGCTTTGTTGTCTGATCGAATAAAAATATAAATCCATACTAATATTATAAATGCGAAAGTGTGTCTGTCTGTCTATCTGCTAGCCTTTCACGGCCCATCTGTTCAACAGATTTTGACGAAATTTGGAATAGGGATATCTTGTATCTCGGGGGAAGGGCATAGGCTTTTTATCCCGGAAAATCAAAGAGTTCCCACGGGATTTTTAAAGACCTAAATCCACGCAGAATTCGCGGGCATTATCTAGTATGATATAAAGTGAAATATAAATAGAACGCATTGTACATCCCGATAAATAAGGAATGGTCTAGTGGGAGGCTTCGGCCGTAGCTGCTCACCCTACACGCAAGACCGTGCGCGTAGAAGCCGATTAAAAAGGGATGAATCCTTTCAAGTTATCTTGCTTCCATATTATTGGACTGCATCATCACTTATCACATGATCGCATTCAAGAGTAAAGTGTCAGAATTAAAAACAAACAAGAAACTGAAACAAACGAACATAACAACTTCTATCAGTGGCTTATCACGAACAAGCTAAGTTAAAATGGTGCAGGTTGCATTAAAACAGCATTTTTGTTGCTATAGAAATTGTTATTACATTTTTGTAGTAATTTCTTTCATTAGATATTCAAATACTATTACTACACGATCTAGTACGACATAAAGCGGTCTATTCTACCAAAATGGTTTGAAAAGCAGCTGATGCGTTAATTGAACCAGTCTGAAACCACTTAACCGCCCGCGGTGTTGGCTCAAACCAACGCGGCTACGATCCGGGGCCGCTTCCAGAACATATTATTATACTTTTATACTTTTGAAAGCAGAAATGAATTGAGTTGAAAAGTGCGTCTGCGGCCATTAAGCGTTATTGCGTTTGGCAGACGACGCCGCGCGCCGGTGCGAGGTTTATGTGAAGAAAACGTACTTATGACTGACTCCGTTTATATGATTTTGCAACTTATAACTTGTTTATTACGTTTTATAAGCCCTGACGTGTTCCTTTTATTTAGAGTTGTTTTATTCAGATGTACAAGTGAGCCCGAGGGGTGATTTGGTGTGACCGACGCTGTGTTGTGAATATGTATCTGTGTAAGTGTGTGTATGTCATATTGTGTTTATATAGTAGGTACAGTGAAATGTGAATAATTTAAATTCAAAAACACGACTGCTCTACCATTTTAAAATTTAAAAAAAAAATAGCCCGTGTCACTCGAAGTGGTGCAAGGGTTTCAGGTACGTTACCTAGCCATCCAGATCTGTCAAATCACATCTGATCAAAGAAACTCACATACATTACATAGGTACATATATAATTACGTGAACCCTGAAAACAATCACTCCTTTTTTGAACAGTCGGGTAAAAATATAAAAGCTTAGTCCTCGGACCTAAGAACACTGAACTAAAGGTCTTTCAAGCCGAGCCGTTTCACCTCAAAACACACCGACAGCAGAAAAAGAAGGCTAAGTAGATTAAAGCATCGACAGGGCGGCGGCGGCGGCGGCGGCGGCGGTGGCGGCGGCGGCGGCGGCGGCGGCGGCGGCGGCGGCGGCGGCGGCGGTGGTGGCGGCGGCGGCGGCGGCGGCGGCGGCGGCGGCGGCGGCGGCGGCGGCGGGAGGAACAGAGTTGTTGGTACCGAGGCGCTATATTGTTCCGCTGCTTACGACGACTCATCTCACGAGCAAGGCCCGTAGATTGTGACGTGCTGCTGCGGACACACTCTGCGACTAATTGTGACTATTTACCTCTAAATTTTAAATTGAGTTTTAAGAATTTTTTTGTAGTGGAAGGTTATTGTTGAGATGCGTCTTCTCTAAATCCATACTAATATTATAAATGCGAAAGTGTGTCTGTCTGTCTACTAGATTTGACGGCCAAACAGTTCTACCGATCTTGATAAAATTTGGTACAGAGTTAGCTTTCATCCCAGGGAAAGACATAGGCTACTTTTTATCCCGGAAAATTAAAGAGTTCCCACGGCATTTTTCGCAACTTAAATCCTCGCGGACGAAGTCGCGGGTATTCGGTTGCCCAGGGTCTGCAATAGATTTCCTCTTTTATAATTTGATGACGGAATATTACTTGTTACATCATCCGCTGCATGACTCTGAGCTTTCTTATTAGATCCACAGCAACCATGCTTTGACGCCGCATGTCTTGACATCCGTAATTAAAGAACATAGAATGTTGGAAATGCACTGAAATAAAAGAAATCATTAATTCAGCGAATGTCGCAGGTGTGACCTTGGGCTAAAGGCTCGCGAGGAGAGCTCGGGACGCAGCTGGAATATGAAATGTCAGTTTTACCGCGCATTGTTTCCTGTGTATACCTCGGCGAACATTCCACTTGGTTCTCAATTTAAATCGGCCCGCTTTAACAAAGGGGAGTCGAAACCTCTCGGATTTCGGTTCATCATCTATTGCGGCTTACGGATTATTTCTTTTTCCTTTATTGCTACAAAAACTTGATATTTCTCCCTCCTTTTTTATTGTTTTGAAAGTTGAGTCTCGCTGAGGTACATTTTAAGTGCTTTGATATTGGATAGAATTAAGTGCTTTGATATTGGGTAGAATTAAGTGCTTTGATATTGGATAGAATTAAGTGCTTTGATATTAGATAGAATTAAGTGCTTTGATATTGGATAGAATTAAGTGCTTTGATATTAGATAGAATTAAGTGCTTTGATATTGGATAGAATTAAGTGCTTTGATATTGGATAGAATTAAGTGCTTTGATATTAGATAGAATTAAGTGCTTTGATATTGGATAGAATTAAGTGCTTTGATATTAGATAGAATTAAGTGCTTTGATATTGGATAGAATTAAGTGCTTTGATATTGGATAGAATTAAAGTCTGAATGACGATATTTTGAAGATAAATGTAAACGTAATATTTATGAAGATTTACTTAATCACAACCCATAGGTATCTGTAATCCGAATGTGTATTTGTTTGTTGGTTTATTGGTTTGTTGATTCAACAAGACAAAGGAACTAACCTATACGTCATGTCGAGTTGAAATTAGTGATAATAATTTATATTCATTTATTTGGTGATATAAAAATCCTAAATAATAACCACGGTGTGTGGTTATTAATATTATAAGTCTTTATTATACTATATACTATATTATTATAAGTCTTTGATCACGGACAAAATATGTGTATTCGAAACCATTCAAAAAATCAAACCTTTTGATTTAACATATCAAAATATAAATTTAGAAAAATGTCCAATGTTCAAAATACAAGAAACCTTTTCAAAAACAATAACAACACCTAAACATAGGCAAAGGTAGCCAAAGGTTGGAGCGGATATTTGAGACGTTTTGGATATCTCGAAGCAGGTCTGAGTAAACAACCCTGGCCACGTGTGTGCTGCACGGCCTGCACGCGCTGCAACGTGTGTGCTGCACGCGCTGCACGTGATCATTTGGAGAGCAAGAGTGTGTCACCAAAGAAGCTGTGACACTAGTTTTGGACAAAACTTATGTAAAACGAAACGATTAAAAATTTTTCAATTCACTTATGTAGAACAGTGTTATGATTATGTATTTTTGTATTGAATGTCTCCCTTATTTTGTAAATAAGACTTTTTTTTTTTATTAGCGCGATTAGTTGTTTAAATTTTTACGTATAGTTTAGTCGTTTGCTTGTATTTTTATATTATTATATATATGTATGTATTGTATATGTTTGTTAATGTTGTGTCGCCCTAGTTGTTTGTAGTAAGCTGTGGATAGTGTAGTGGATTACATATTTATCAATTTTGTTAGATTTAAGTCGTACCTAGTTTTAACTTTTAATATGCAATTGTTTACTGTCCCAAATAAAAAAAAAAAAAAAAAAAAAAAAAAAAAAAAACGTGCTATGTTAAACTTTTAGATTTCAGACAGTAGGTACAGAGCCAACAATTTACAAATTTATGAAACTACCTGTGAAAACCACTAACAACTGTAATGTGCGTATAAGTTAAGTAATTAAATATCACTTGCTTTAACGGTGAAGGAAAATATCGCGAGGAATCCTGCATGTCTGAGAGTTAATGTAACCAAAGGTGTCTGAAGTCTGCCAATCAGCACTGGCCTAGCGGGTTATGGTGTAAGCCCTTCTCATGTGAGAGGTGACCCGTGCTGGTCGTGGGCTGACGACAACGATGATGATGATGATTATGATCAATATCATGATACAAATCGTAGATAATAGGAGTAAAATAAACTGTATTAAGAGTTAGATGTTTTAATAAAAATAGTCTAAATACCTACCGCGTTGGAGAGTACCGTGGAATGTCGGGACGGGTTAGTGGAGGGGAGGTGGGGGGGGGGGGGGGGTTATTAATGAGCGCGGAGATGTTTTTATTGCGACTTAATTCAGCGCTGCGCGAGATTTATAACTCAGTAATGTATTGTATTGTACATTCACAACTATTTGCGGAATTTATTTGTCCAGCCGGAACTAAATGCGAGGTTTTGAAAAATTACCTACTACTGACTACATTAATTTTGAACCCCGATTTCACCCTCTTAGGGGTTGAATTTTCAAAAACCCTTTCTTAGCGAACGTTTGTGTCATAATAGCTATCTGCATGACAAATTTCAACCCGATCCGTCCAGTAGGTACATTGAGCTGTGCGTTGACAGATCGTCAGTCAGTCAGCTTTTCCTTTTATATATTTAGATTAATGGGTCAAGCACGTAAAAAGCTGTAATACATTACCTAGTACAGTACGAGGTCGAAAGTAATGTACATCAACCTTTAAAAGGAGATAGCAGATTTGTAGAGCACTGTCTCGGTCGTTGAGACCGACAAAACATAATATAGTGACAGAGACAACGCTGTACAAAGCCGAAATGTCATTCTAAAGGTCGATGTACATTACTTTCGGCCGCGTATTGTACGTGTTCATCAGTAAAGGGGGCAGCGGTGGAGGGGGGGAGGGGGGGAGGGGTCGTGGAGGGTTACTAATGTGCTGGAATGCTTTCATTGCGTGTCAGCCGCCGCGGATTTATTGCGCTGCTAGTTTACTTATCCTCTAAGTGCATGCGATGTAGGTACACGTCTTGTTACATTGTACATTGTACACTCGCTAGCTTTTTACGTCAGTTTGTTCGTCGTTGTGGTTTTGCTTACGTTCCTGTAATTGTTCCTCGGGGAGGCTGAGATTCAAGATAAACGTTAACTCTATATAATCAGACGGACCCTATATCCTTAAATAATACTAAAACAAGCTTATACAGCGTGTTTGGTTTATATCATAATTTAGTGTTAAAATAGGAATCTTTTGAGGCTCGTAACTTTTAAATAAATATTTTTTCAATATTTTATATATCAATGAACCTAGATAATGACAAGATAAATTGATCAAATATTGTTGTATTTTCCCTCCTACGTTTGTATGAAGAAAGCATTGAAGTGAGCTCCCTTAACATGAGTCATTACAAATGATGTATACATCCAAATAGTTAGTGCCATGGCTTCTTTCACTCTCTACGATTTGACAAACGTTCAAACCATAACATAGCTTCAAACGACGTCGACTTTTGAGTTCACAGAAGTGTACGAGTTCATTTCCGCGACGTAATTTCGTTTTTATGGTTCTGTACTTCAAAAGGAATACCGGAACCGTTATAATAAATATTTTAAATACATACTTACATATCAAAAATTGCGAAACCGGCAGGATTCGAACCAACGCTGCGTCTCACTTGGGGTATCGCGCCCAGAGCGCCTTTGACCTCTAGAATTCCTAAATTGCCCTGAATCGAACCGAGGAATTTCTGTTAAAAAAACCACAAGACCACCTTTCTGCGTTACGGAGGTCGTTGTGTTCTAAATCCAAATTTTATCAACATTTTATGTTGATGTATTTCAGTACACTCGCATACAGAGGCTGGTAATCTGCACTGTAAGCAACGTGGTTTACTCAGGGCCGCTACACGCAGCCAGCAGTGGTATAGCTCTTATGTCTCGCTACATGAAGGCTGTATTGCAACGACTAATACAGCTCTGTGCAGTGAACCCCACCGATATCCACATATCTTAACATCCGTATTGCAAGCTGCAGCAAGCTGTATAGCAGATAGGGTAAATAGCAAAGTCTAGTATAATCACTACATTATTGAATTTAGTTGACCTAATTATAATTATGATACTTAGTTAGATATTGATAACTGTATCATATTCGAATTTCGATCTAACATGGAATGTGAACTATGTATTTGCCTACAATATTATACTAATATCACAGAGGAAGTACACTATAATGTTACCTAATGCTAACACGAGCAGCATACCTACTTAGCTACTTTTAAATCATTTTCATTTGGTGAAATCATAATAATTATTCTTCTCAGTGAATTCACACGTGTTGTTTATGTAGAATGATTGTTCTTTAGCGCTAACAATTGTTGTTGTTCAATCTCAATATGAGAGGTTGAATTCCTGAAAGGCCGGCAACGCATTGATGGTTCCTCTGGTACCTACTGCAAATGTTTATGGGTGGCGGTAATCACTTAACATCAGGTGATCCGCTTGCTCGTTTGCTCGTTACTTTTTATTAACAAAAAAAAGGTAGTTATTTCGAAATTGCAGACAGACACTTCAATTTAATTTATCAGTCTTTACTCCAAACTATAGTTTGGGTAGTGGAGAGTTTCAGTGGAGTGGACCCTCGGCTCAGTGCTGGAGGAAGGTAGGTATATAATGTTGAGAATGGCGCGGCGCAGTGTGAGTGTGAGCGCGCCCGCGGGACGTCACCAGTCTTGGACGATCTATAGGTTAGATCGTCCAAGTCACCAGTACACGACCCGCCACACGAAACTCTGCAATAAAGCCCGCCCACCACTACATTCTGATGTTTTCTTTTACTGAATGTTCGTCACCCGACTAAAGCGGCTTTTATTTTAACTGTAGCCTTGATTGCATTCACACCAAATACTTGGTAAGTGAATTCTTTTTTTAGCGGATGTCTACGTCATGACAGCTATCTGCATACCAATCAGCCCGATCCGTCCAGTGGTTTGAGCTGTGCGTTGATAGATCAGTCAGTTGATCAGCTTTTATATATTTAGATTCTCCAGTATGTATCCGTTGTTAAGTATTCTCCAGACGAAGTTAATCGCAGTAGTTAACAAGTGTAGTTAATAATAACAACGACAACATAATCGCTGTAATAACATAGGTTTAGATGACGTACGAGAAGGGCCGATACCCTTCACGTAGGGTCCCGCAGGAGTTGAGGAGGGAGGGAGCACCAAAGTAGCCGAGGAGGAATTGATCACAAGACTCCTCTACTCGGGGACGCGTCACTACACGGATATAATTTACAGGTATAACGTTTTGGTATTAACACGAAGTTGAAAAAAATTACAGTAACCGGAAAAAAGTATATTGTACATCGATCGAATGAGATTTTGGCTTTGTAGAGCGTTGTCTCTATCACTCATACCTATTTGACATTTTGTCGGTCTCAACGACAGAGACAACGCCGCTCTACGAAATTCTCTTTCTAAAAGTCGATGTACCTACAATATTTTCTGTCGCGTACTGTAATATTTTATTCTACGAAAATATGTATCTAATGTTATCTGGGACCGATAGACGTTAGGGTCCCAGGGTTCTGGAATGGCGACCTCGCACCGGAATGCGCAGTGTTGGAAGACCTCCCACGAGATGGTCAGACGACATCAAACGTGTCGCTGCGAGCCGCTGGATGGCGGCGGCACAAGACCGTTGTGTTTGGAAGTTCCTACAAGAGGCCTATGTCCAGCTGTGGATGACTATAAGTTGAGAATGATGATGATAGTTGGAACCAAAGATATAAGGAATATGGCTCTATAGTAAAATTTTGTTATTTTCTGTGTAAGTTAAATTTGATTTTCTATTTTTGTAATGTAATGTTTTTCCGGGTATGTTTTTATTAAAAAAAAAATAACTAATAATAGAAACGTTTCACTCAAATTAACTTTTAAGAAATGCACGGGGCGACTTGGTGATGCAACAATTAAAATGTTTTTTCGCACGATCCAGACGTCGAATCCGGGACCTTTGATGCGTCGCCACTCGCCGGCAGCCGCATCATCTAACCACAAGGCCATCGACACAGGTCAATTAAAATACATTTTGCTAGACAAGTTATTACACTGGTGTGCAATACCTCGCCTAAGTTAACTAAGTAACTCTCTAATGTAAGTAAATACTAAAATATGCATCTCTGAGGGCATTGACGGCACCAGGTGCGGCCGCCTAACTAAATACCGAAGTACTTGGTTCGATATGTTCGTAACAACTTCGTCTCTAAGGGCTCCCTATATTATTCTATTCTATTAGAGGTGGAGAACTCTCAGGCATGCATTATATTAATTATATATTTTAGGACACTTGATTTAAATTTTTAGACTACATAAATATGCTAAGTATAGAATTCTAACTTAGCAGATTTTTTATAAAACATTATTGGTTTAGTAATTAACTACTTAGGTACAAAAAGTCAGATTTTTGTCTGGTGGGAGGTTTCAGCCGTGGCTAGTAACCACCCTACCAGCAAAGCCGTGCCGCCAAGCGATTTAGCGATTCGATATACGAGGCCATGTAAAAACCAAAGGGTTTATTAAAAAAAACTGTCACACTAAACTAAACTGTTAGCCCGCTTCCATCTTAGATTGCATCATCACTTACCACCAGGTGAAATTTCAGTACAGAGCTAACTTGTACGAGTATCTGAATAAAATAAAATAATTCTCATATCCCTAACAAGCCTACTCGAAATCCTCGGATTTTAAATGTATGAAAGCTTACGATAAACAGGAAGGTGAAGCACCAAGCGTGGAAAAAAGTAAAAATATCGAGTGCGAGGTGTTCGGGCGCGTGTTTGCATATCAAAGGCGACCCGCCGGGCGAGCCAGGGGGGCAATCATATGCTAAACTGTACCGGTGCGACTCCGCTCATCGCTGCCAACCTTTCAGCGTATTTCCATTCCATCACAAATTTCCTACACTAGGAGTTCACGTGAAGATGACACGCCAGGATGACCATAAAAAGGTCACAAAAATTAATATATTACCTATACAAAATTATCCCAACCAAAATATTATACCTCAGTCAAGGACTAGATATATATTTGGAAGTATTTGAAAATCGAAAAAAAAATCATAACACAAAACCTAAACTATAAGGTATGTGTATCTATTTAAACTTTATTCCTCACGTTTACTCAGGTTTCTAATTGAAGAACAAATTGTGCGTTGCACCCAAGTTGAGCCTAACTATATTAATGTAAACTTGGGTTACACAGCGCAACTTCTTTTGCTCTGTGAATTTTTCATAAACAACTGATTTTTAAAACCGAGTGAGAACTGACTGTGAAGGAAGCTGTCATTAACAATGAAGGTAAGATTACTACATAATGCGTATCGGGCGCATACAAGTAATTGTGTGTTGTAGTTGACAAGGTCGGGCGATGTAGGTGACTGTGTCGGCGTGCAGGAGGGCGGCAGGAGGGCGGCAGGAGGGCCGTGAGAGGCCCGAGGACACAAAGAGTGGCGCTCACTGACACGCCCGTCGCGTCAGCACACTGCCCTTGCCACTGCACTGAACTGTACTGACACAGTGTAAACACACGCAGTGAGATGACGACCTTGGTGGTTTGTAGCCTTGTGAATGTAGCGGCTACTGTATATCCAATCGTTTCGAGAAAAATATTTAAGTTTGCTCTGCCAACTTCTCCGGATTCCAGATTAGCTAACTACCATTTTAGACTGCATCATCACTTATCATCAGGTGAGATTATCAAGGGCCAACTTGTAACGGAATAAAATAAAAGATTGGTTAAGATTTTGTCCTCCATGTCATCTGTGCGACTCCGCAACGCGAGATTGTTTCGTCTAGATGTTTTCTTTAATCTTAGAGATGTACTATTCCTATTATTAAGAGGTTAGTATTTACCTGGAAACATAGAGGACAGATATGCATGTAGAAGGAAAAAGTAGGAATGGAATGGAAGACCAAAGAAGAGGTTGGATTCGTGAAAGAGGATAGGCGTGTACAACGGGTGGACTGTGCGACGTGCGTTGACGAACGATAGATTGTGCACAAAGCGAGGGATGAAGGCAGCAACAAGAAGATAGGCGTTAAACACTCTTGCATATGGTCACGTACCACTCTATAGGGATGAGGGTACCAGTCTCGATAGGAAATCTTCCACTCTTAGTTCTTACCCACCAGAGAACAAGTGGATACCTTGGTAAGAACAAGTGGAGTAGGCTGCCGTCGTTGACCGACTGTATGCATGTGTTTAGGCTGTGACACTGTACCGGAATGTGTGCACTTAAGCTGCATCTCTCGACAGTGGCATTATATTCTCGCTCCAGTTCCGATGTGGGCCACACACACACACACACACACACACGGCACCTTTGTGTTAGTTAGTTAGCACCTTGTCAGTTGTCACCTGGAAGTAGCTCAGTATTACACTAAAAGTATTAACAAACAATTGTATGACTACCCCCGCGTCAAAACTCAAGGACTTTTCCACATATTTAGCTACTAACGACCCCCCCCCCCCGGCTTCGCACGGGTCACAATAACAATTTTTTAATTACATTACAATTTTCAAAAATAAAATATAGCCTATGTTACTTAAGAATAATGCAGCTTTCTACAGGTGAAAGGGTTTCATAAATCGGTTCAGTAGTTCCAAAGATTACCCCCTACAAACAAACTTACAAACTTTACGTCTTCATGAAATACTAGGTGATGCCCGCGACTTCGTTCGCGTGGATTTAGTATTTAAAAAATCCCGTCGGATCTCTTTGATTTTCCGGGATAAAAAGTAGCCTATGTCACTCTCCAGGTTTTTAACTAAAACCATGCAAAAAATCACGTCGATCCGTTGTTGGTCCGTTGTGACGTGATTGTCCTTCAATCACGTATCACAATAAAATGAACAAACACACTTTCGCATTTATAATATGATATGGGTAGTGATTAGTATAGATGTTTAGTAAACCATAGTTTGTAGTGAATGACGTAAATCACAGAATATAGGTAACTCAAAATGCCAACAATCAAACTCTTAGCTATGAACAAACAGTGAGAAGAACTTGTGAAAACCTTTCGTATCGAAACTACGATAATCAGATAGACGTTCAATATGACGTCAGCCCCGATACCTATAGAAAATCATTAAAATTTCGATTACTCCTTTAATCACCAAAATGACTGAGCTTGAATGCAATACCATTAATTTCGTCGATGTCGTCTATATTTCACGCGCAAATATAATCATACGGCATTCCGCGGCAATACGGTACGTTTTGTTTTCCTTTATTGTGGTAACACTCATGAAATCTAGGGGGCCGAAGTTGACGATGCAATAACTAAATTAGACACTCAATTCATCACTACCCATATTATTATAAATGCGAAAGCATAGATTAATTATTATTGGTCTCGCTCCGCTCTACTGCGACAGTGTGTTTTGTTGGGATATTTTGAATTTATAGGAAAAATATCAGTAAAAAGAAAAAACTTGGACGTCCTGTTTGATATATATATTTGAAGTAAGTAAATATGTCATCGAATGTAAAACAAAGGATTTTAGAAAAAATAAGAATAAGAACATAGATTAATTATTGGTCTATAAGAATATATTTAAATATAAATAATTTAGTTTACAGCTAGTTTCCATCCAGTGTTATACAATCATATCGAAAACTACACGGAAAATGTGAAAAAAGTGCTAGCAAAGTTACCAGTTTCGCTAAAAGACGGTTAAAAAGTACATATATACATTATTATATCGGTCTTATTTAAACTTGTATAATATTTAGCTTTGCTAATGATAACAACTGTAGCTGTGATAACCTCGATAATTTCATATGTATTATGATTTATGACTATTATAAATATGAATTTTTGTTTATCTGTTCGTTATCTATGCGATTGCGTATCGTTTAGGGCTCGTTCTAAAGACGCGTGGCGAGTCGCGTCACGCTGTTAATTCAAACATATGGCCAAGTGTGAGAGCGTTGATGCAGAAGCGTTTATTTGTTAACTGGCGGAGCATGCGGCAGAGCGCGCTACTTTATTCATGAACGACACCACATATGGACATATGATTGTATTTTCACGGGCGACACCGCGGCCGGCGGCCCCCGCACGGACGCGGGCCCCGCACGGACGACACCGCGGCCCCCGCACGGACGTGGGCCCCGTCGCTGGTGTCGCTGGTGTCGCTACATCTCTCGCAACACAGAATCGCGTGGATCGCCGTTCGACGCGACGCGTGTCTAGAAAAGAGCCCTTACTCGATTCAATGAAAATTTTGTACAGTTGATATTAGGACTTGGCGAGTAGGTAGCATCGGTAGCGCGGGAGTTGTATTGCAATGCATGACGGGCTTTATACTACTTAGTCTTAGCTACATAGTACCTACTTTCTGCTGGTTAACAACATAAAATGGACGGCCGACGTTAACAACATATAATGGACGGCCGACGTTAACAACATATAATGGACGGCCGACGTTAACAACATATAATGGACGGCCGACGTTAACAACATATAATGGACGGCCGACGTTAACAACATATAATGGACGGCCGACGTTAACAACATATAATGGACGGCCGACGTTAATCAAGATCATACATCATTAAGTACTTCTTTATAACGAAAAAGACGAAAAATATTTTTTATAAAAAATAGAGGCAGAAGTGAAATCAAAATTTACAGCAAGCTAAAATAATTATAATACTATATATATTTCATTAAAACTTTCCTCGAAAAGAGTCTATAGCCTTGAGCACTTAACTTATAGTCGGCCTTATTTCGCCGACAGCGACGTCCGACACTCGTCTTCGTCGGCCGTGTCGGTGTTGTCGGCCTCGCGCCGTCTGTTGACACGATGAACTTGTGTCGAGCTTGTCGACGAGGCGGCGAGGCGCGCCTCAGGACCACTACACACTACACACTACACACTACACACTACACACTACACACTACACACTACACACTACACACTACACACTACACACTACACACTACACACTACACACTACACACTACACACGGGTGACGGGATCAACTGTCACCAGGAAGCTTATAATACAGTAGGTAGCCGGCAGAAAATATTGTACATTGACCTTTAGTAAGAGATTTCGTCTTTGTAGAGCGTTACTTACTCATATCTATGTTACGTTTTGTCGATCTCAACGACAAAGACAACGCTCTACGAAACCGCTATCTCTTTCTAAAGGTTGATGTACAATTCTTCCTGCCGGATACCGTATTTAAATATTTTACACTCACCAACGTTGATAGGATTCGAGCGTCAAAATACAAATAACGTCAGAGTGAAATGGGCCGGAAAGTTCTTGATTTAAAGTCGAAAGCTCAGTACCACCGATTTTATTTCGCAACGTTTCCGCTTTCTGACTGTAAATCTATGGACGAATTTCAGCTTAAAACAAGGCTATTAAAGTCCCTTTCACTTTGACGCTAAGTTACTGTTTTGATGCAACGTCGAAATGTATAATCTTATACTAAGGCTACAACAGACCGGGCTCACTTGGTCGTCTGAGAGATATTATAACGACCGGTTTACGCGTGATTCTATTAGTGTTCCGAAAGAAAGAGTCACAGTAAGAAAGACGTTTATTGCGTTGTAGGCCGCAGCGCTGTGTGAGCTGAGTTGCACTTCATTGCGTCCTGACAAGAGTCTCTATTCATGCAAACGTCTTTGGGAATGAGCCTTGTATATCTGTAAGGTAATATGTTATTTGACAGTATTCAAATGGTATCGGTAATCGGCATCATCTTTTTATGCAAAGCTCATCCTGAAATTTTCATGAATCTATTGTCTGATGTCTTGCGGCATCGCAATGGCAGACAATTAGAAAGTACAACTGACTTTAGAGTGAAGCTCATCCTGCTCGATATAGCTGCACGGCTCTGCGCATGCTCTGCTTGACTGGGCAAAGGTGTTCAACGGATAGGCCAACCTTAATTGCAGAGCGTTTAAAGTTAGCCCCGTGTGTAGCGCGTCGTACGTCATACGCGCCTCGAGTGGACTGTTGACGTGCCGCGGGAAAGTGTCTCGCTTCCATAACGTCACTTTAGATCTACTTCGCCGAGTGTATTCACTTCGGAGTTTAATATTTCTCAGTTTAGTATCGTTAATAGTCGCTCGTCTTCCCCCTACGAGTAACACGCTCCCGGCAACGGGCAATTATTTTAATTTATCTTTGTAATTATTATGGAGATAATTAAAATAAAATAAGATCATCCTAAAATGATAATTATTATGTTCAGATGATCTTGCATTACCAAATCAGGACTTCAAAATTTACGTACGATATACCTAATATTATGTAAGTAATTGCACAAAATAAATTTAACAAGAGGAGCAAAAAAAACTGAATGAAAGCAGCTGGTATCGTTTTGATCGAAATCACGGACTTAGGACTCAATGTTAGCACACTTTGAGGCCATTTTGCTTGGAGATGAGTTCAAGTTTGTATTCAGTGATCGAAATCATGAGCTATGGACTCGATTTCAAATTAGGTACCAACGTGTCAATATGTAGCTCAAGTAGGTATTAATTAAAAAATCTACAACACATAAGACAACATCTATGGCGCTAGTGGTGAACGCTGTAGTCACAGAATGTTATATATGCGAGCTATTGCCGCTATAACAACAAAATTAATAACAAAAAATTCAAAATGGCCGCCATGAAAATAAAAAAATTAAAAAGTGTTGTTTCTTGTACAATAATACGGAACCCTTCGTATGCGAGTCGGACTCGCACTTGACCGATTTTTCATAAACTTCCGAATGAAATTTTAAAAGTTTAATGGTGTTCCAATCCGGATCCTTCCAATCCGGATTTGACGAGCGTGATTGACTATGGCCTGAACCTTCTCATTCTGTGAGGAGAGTGGACACCCGTGCTCAGTAGTGAGTCGATAATAAGTGATGATGACGATGATGGAGTCGAGTTGTATTTGTTACTCTATTATCTTTGATGTACTTTAATACCGAGCTAATCTTAACAAAACTTATCCGGACTTAAGTTTAATCCACCTTCGCGTGCTGTGTAGTGTGTCACTTCTAGTTACACTTAGGATGTACAGTAATGCTAATACTCGGGAACTGATATACAAATATAGTCTTATTGTACAAAATAATAAGTGATATAATCGCTTGTTTATATTGTACATCGAAAATAAGAGGAGTCAGGGGTGGCACGGCACACAAAAGGAATAATTCAGGAGCATCTATACCCTCCTATTAGGGTTGTCTCCGACATATTTATTCCAACGTTGTAAACGACTACATTATATGTTATTTTAGACAAACGTTTTGAGGGAAGTAAAATACTAAAACGAGTTATTTTGTGTATCAAATTATTTTTCGCAATTTTAATTTTAGTTTTTAAAAAATTTATTTCACCTAAGGACTTTTTAATTATTATTGCAAGATAGGCTTTCGCTTCTTGACAGCCATTCTTAATAAAAAGCAATGATAAAATCTAGGTAAGTTGGTTTATCAAAATGGCCACCATGAAAAAAGTATCATTTCTTGTACGATGGTACGGAACCCTTCTTTTACGCGACCCAATGCGCACTTAATTAATATAATTACGATTCATGATAGACATGTGTCCGCTATAGCTTAACTTAACTGAAAACCGCTGCCGTGCCTATAGCGTACCATAGCGTTATTGTCGTAGCTAACAACGGTTTTCAGTTATCATCTATGACGAACCACCTGACAACGCAACGCTGCCAACTGGCAACTGACAATGCATTGTTTGGTTTTTTGGTTACTAGAAACGCAATAATTATGCCTTCTCTTTCTTTATTTCACTGAAAGCTGAGAAGGAGCGGTTATTGGCTACCGGCTTAGTAACTAAGAACTTGGTAAACCAAAGCGACCTTATCTCTATTACGCTAAGGCTTAACTGAACAAGTAATTGTCCATTACACTTTGATCTATCAATATTAATACAGTTAGCCTTAGAGTAATAGAGATAAGGTCCTCTTTGGTTTATCAATCACTGGTTAACTGGACTGTGGCAAACTATTCGTGCAGGCGTCCACTATAGTTTGACCTATGTCAATGATCAAATTAAACTTTGCTGCTATGAACTTAAGGTTGTGATTACTTCACGATATTCATGAAAGTAAAATTGGTTTTATTTTAGTGAATATGCGCGCGCTAGCTATACAGACGGTATTGATACGGCAGCTAGCTTAGTTACTACTACGTAAACCGCTGCGCGTTGCGCATATTAAATTAGTTGAAACACAACTCTGATATCGATATTCGGCAACGGTTAACAATATTGGTATTGAAACTAAGTAACTGTTGATTAACCGTTGCCGTAAATAGCCAATAACGCCCATCTTTAATTCATGAACATTTAGCAGCCCTACCTCTTGCAGTATGTAGTCATTATATCCTAATCAACGGGAATAATAAATAACATGTTAGCACATTCCAAATCAATTACGCCTGAGCTTTGTTTGATCTTCCCGTTTGTTCAATACCCCTACCTCTATACCCCCTACCCCATACCCCTACCCCTACCCCATATCCGCGGTATGCTCTAACAGAGAGGTAACACGTAATTAGGGTGTTGGTATTAAAGGCTTATCAAGCTAAGTTTGGTCTGAGCTAACTTTAAACTAGCTGTTAACCGCAATTTCGTTTACGTTAAATTTTGTTTCGCTTATATTTATGTTTCGCTGTATATTAATAATCGCTTGATTTGGATCTTTAATTTTTCGGGATAGTACCTAAGTACTGTAGTAGAGAAGTGGTGATAGCCTAATATTTTACGGGCCCAGGGTTCGATTTCAGGCACGCACCTCTAACTTTTCAGAGTTAAACGCGTGTTATAAGTAGTTAAAATAACTATAAAACTACTTGCTTTAACGGTAAAGGAAAATATCGTAAGGAAAATATCGTAAGGAAAAATGTGTGTCTGAGAGTTCTCCATACCTACCTAATATTCTCAAAGCGGCAGCGTGATGGACTATTGCCTTATTGAACAATTTAAAAAAGCATGAAGTAGTAATAGCATTACGTGTATGACCTTGCACTGCTTGGTTTGTATGGTTTGTATGGTTTGTATGGTTTGTATGGTTTGTATGGAGGCGGCGTGTGGCGAAACTACGCGACTGCTAGCGGAAACGTTTTATTCACATAAACGCCGAGTCAGCAATTTTGTTCGCACGACTTTTATTTGTAGCTGTGCGCTTCCGTCCGTACTCCCTATTACCTACTTCCTTTCTACATTTGCGCGATGAAAGTATAAAGGTTTTGATTAAATCTTAAACAGGAAACGGCGTGCGAGTGAAAGAATCTCAGTAAGTAGGGGCAAATGATAAAGATACAAAAGTTTCATTAATCTAAACTTAAACTTAAACTTAGCTGTAAGTAGTTGTAGTAGGTACTTATACCAATAATATATGTTTACAATTTCAAACGTCGATATGTTAGAAAGTAATCTAAATCGAGGATTCAAATGCTAGAGAAACTAGACAATGCATATTATCTTAGCGTAGCTACTAGCTAGGTACGCAAAGATAATCTATAGAATAAAAATGAATCACCAAATGTGTCGCTGATCGCAAATCTCGAGAACAGCTGAACCGATTTCGCTAATTCTTTTTTTATAATATTCCTTGAAGTACGAGGATGGTTCTTACGGAGAGAAAATTTAAATAATTTGAATTGACTGTTAGGCGGAACGAAGTTCGCCGGGCAGCTAGTCTATTATATAGAGTCTGTATTATAAAGAGTAGGTTCTTTTCCCGGATCAGATTTAATTCCCAGGCCAAAATCCTGTTATGATGCATTTATTTCAAATTTTTCAGTTCTTAAGGCCTAGGCTACAAGTGCTACAACGTTAACCTTGAACGCTGACGAAGGAGCGCGCGCTAACAAGCGCAGCCGCTACGGTGCGGCGCGCGCCGATCCTAATAATTATAACAATGTCAACCATATGTCAGAGTAACAAAGCTGAGTTTACGTTGATGCAAGCACAGCTCAGTAACCGCGTCTATCGCCACTTCATTCCATCGGCGGGTCTTGCGCATAGATCCACACACAATCCACACACAATCCACACACAATCCACACACAATCCACACTGTAACGAACATAGCCTACATACAACATAGGGACCTTAAAAAAAAAAAAAAAAAAAAAAAAAAAAAAAAAAAAAAAAAAAAAAAAAAAAAAAAAAAATTGAAAAAAAAAAAAAAAAAAAAAAAAAAAAAAAATTGAAAAAAAAAAAAAAAAAAAAAAAAAAAAAAAAAAAAAATATGTATATAATTTTTTTTTTATCAATGTAAGTCAGTCAGTCTAGTCGGTGCATGAGAAATTCGGTTTTTATTTAGGTTTTCATACGGCCGCCAGTCAATGTAGTCTATCGAGGAAAACTGTCTCTAGTCGGTTGGAGCCTGCGGACCAGACGGTCGCGGGAGTTAGAATCAAAATCAAACACTTGACATTAGTTTTCTCTACTGCGTTGGGCCACAGTTCGAACACTTATGTGAAAGAACAAATTCCCTTATCATTGCAAGGGGTGGTCCGCGAGGGCTGAGCAATTAACTGGTGGTCGACCATATGGCTTCTTGTGTGTGAGTGTAATGGAAGTGCGAGCACTTAACGTTCGTAGACTCTAACACGCTGACGAGGACCATAGTGGTAGACACCTATAATGAGTAGAGGCGAGGCGGGACATGCGCGCACTAAGGTGCGTGCAGCCTAGCGCTCGTGTGGTGGAAATATTTGTGGAAATGGGTGCTTGCATTAAGTGCTCTTATGGAGGAAGACATAGTCTTCAATTAAACAGGTCTGTGAAACTATAATGAGTAGAGGCGAGGCGGGACATGCGCGCACTAAGGTGCGTGCAGCCTAGCGCTCGTGTGGTGGAATATTTGTGGAAATGGGTGCTTGCATTAAGTGCTCTTATGGAGGAAGACATAGTCTTCAATTAAACAGGTCTGTGAAACTATAATGAGTAGAGGCGAGGCGGGACATGCGCGCACTAAGGTGCGTGCAGTCTAGCGCTCGTGTGGAGGAAATATTTGTGGAAATGGGTGCTTGCATTAAGTGTTCTTATAGAGGACATAGTCTTCATTTAAACAGGTCTGTGGAATTATAAAATAGTTGAATGATATGGAGGTGAGGTTGTCTAAGACGGTAGACGTGCTTGTCGGTGGCACTTTGCACTATGTCTATCGCTATTTTTTCCCTAAGGTGCAACTAGTTGAATGATATGGAGGTGAGGTTGTCTAAGACGGTAGACGTGCTTGTCGGTGACACCTTGCACTATGTCTATCGCTGTTTCACTAAAGGAGAATAATTGGAAGAAAGGAACGACCAAGCGGTCAATGTCCTAATGCCGAATCAGTGTTGCGCGTGTTGGGTCCGCTGCGCCATACATTGAATGCTACCACTAAGTGGAAAAAAGGGGTAAAATACAGGGATTTACTGGCATAGCCAGAGGTTATACACTTATGTAAATACAAAGTCTCAAAGCAGGGTGCTATAAAATGAACGCAAGAGCGGGCAGGCATGCACATGATCGTACGTGCTGTCTATTAGAACACCACTATGGTAGGTGGAAACATGGGAGCATGGCTCTATTGTAAACCAAGTTTGGAATATTATAACTTGAGAGCATAGCTCTTATTACTTACAAGCCAGTTTAAATAGATGGTGCAATTATAAATATTATCCAAATATCAATATTTCGTTGGAAAGCGCGTGCGGCATCGCTTCGACCCCATCGGTCGGAACGGTGTGTGTGCTCGCAAATTGTTACGTAATAACGTCCGGATTGTGGATTGAGTAATAACTCAACCGACGTTATAAAAATAGATAATATAATCTATCTAATTAACTTATGTGCTGGACGACACATAAGATTTTACTCAAGTAAGAAAATTTGAGAATGGGACCACTTTAAGTACAAGGATACTTTTCTTATGTATAGGGGCGATACTTCTAAAGTCTAAAAGCGATTCATGATTGATCTGGTAATGTGGCTGCTTAGGCGAGGTGAACCGCGCGTCCTTTAGGATACTCGGTAAATCCTTGCTTGAGCTGGCAGACGGAGTTGTACTCTGTGGTTACTTTCGATCTATTTGCTGGTATACGTTGGAGTGCGTTGGAAGATGATTATGCGAAGGAGAACCCTAGTGCCATTAATGGCGCCACTTGGCGCTTTGTGAATCCTTTGCTGAGCTGATTCTAGCATACTTTAATAACTACCGATCACAGAGGGCAGGTAATACTGCTGTTCTGTTTGTACTCTGACATTCGTTGGAATACTTAACCGCCTTATGGTGGTTAGTGAATACACGCATATAACATAAAGCAACTTTAACGTTCGAGAGCACTTTAGCGAGAGAGGAACATAGCACTCTGGTGTTTGTGCATCCTACCTAAAGGAGAGCCTAGCGCCCAGTGCTTGTGAATCTTTTACTATAGTGATTTTTAACGTACACAAATAAGTGATGACTTATCACTGAGACCGAGCACTCCTGAGTGCTAAATTACAAGGGTATGTGTGTAAAGGGACACGTTCCTTACCTATTGGGCTACGCATGTGTCTGAACATTGAATTGAATTGACTAGAGACACCAGATAGGTCTGTTGATCTCTATGTTACCCTAATATTGCTTGGAGCGTTGCATTCTTCTGATGACTATTTATAAATAATACATAAAGCAACTTTAGCGTTCGAGAGCACTTTAGCGAGAGAGGAACATAGCACTCTGGTGTTTGTGCATCCTACCTAAAGGAGAGCCTAGCGCCCAGTGCTTGTGAATCTTTACTATAGTGATTTCTAGCGTACACAAATAAGTGATGACTTATCACTTGAGACCGAGCACTCTGAGTGCTAAATTACAAGGGTATGTGTGTAAAGGGACACGTTCCTTACCTATTGGGCTACGCATGTGTCTAAACATTGAATTGAATTGACTAGAGACACCAGATAGGTCTGTTGATCTCTATGTTACCTAATATTGC